>NW_023254640.1:0-20512 GCF_002007445.2 Ailuropoda melanoleuca | reverse complement strand
TTGTGTTCCCTTTCTCGCTGGCTGTCTCTATCTCTGTCGAATAAATAAATAAAATCTTTAAAAAAAAATACACTTGCAATTAAAAATTAGTATTTACATCTAAAATGCCAAAGTCCAATAACTATATTCTAAAAATCTGGTAACACTATAAATCAAATTAAAGGTCTTTGAAGAATTCATAGCAGATCCCATCCATTTCAACAGGAGAAGAGACACACTGACAAGAGATCCTGCACGAGATGTACATATCCAACCAAAAAATGGTTTGGAACTGCAGACCTTCATCACTGGCCATAACAACAATGATAAAAACAACTTTCTAGAAAAAAATCAAAATCCAAAGAGATAAAGTGACTTTCGTCTTAAGCACAGGCAATGGGACTAGACTCCAGGTCTCTGGGCTGCGGGCCCAGTATTCCTGGAATCAGTCTACCTGGGGAATTACCCAACACCTGGGCCATCCACTGGCAAACTGGGCTGTTCCCCTTGGGTAGCACTACTCCACACCATCACTTTTCTGGATCCTGCCCGTGACAAGGAACCAGCACTCACTGATGACGATGTTAATACCCATACTCTTAGTGCAGAAGGTGCTCTGACAACGGAGATTTGGAGTTGGATACACACCGAACTTGCTGCGTCTAACAAACCAACACTATTAATGGTCTCAAAGTGAACTGAAGACCTGAGGTGTTCAAAACACATTTGTGAATCTGAGAAGGCTCCATTATGCCATCCTGAGTAAATACTATTTTAAGTCAAGTGTGACTCTGGGGTGTATGTGAGTGATCGAGTGATGTGGAAATCAGTGACTTTTAAAAATCTTGGAATTCTTGAAGAAGCAATGGAAAGTCAGCATTAACTTTTTAAACTATTTTAAAATCTGTTCTGCTCGTCTGTCATCTCCTTTCTGGGGAAAGCTGTCTATCAATGAGCTCTGCTGGACGGGGGTGGGCGTGAGAAGTGAGCTTCTGGCTTTTCCCAGGTACCTGCAGTGTCTTCCTATGTCTGTGACGCGACGGGATCGCTCAGGGGTCTGGTGAGAGTCTCCCTGGTTCCTGGCCAGACTCTCAGCCCCAGACATTCACGCAGCCAGCAGCGTTCCAACAGCCCCTCACTGGTTCACACTCGAAACCCTTAGCTCTATTTGAAGCAATATTCCTTTATCCCAGGCTACCACGAGGCTTTACACAGTAAATCGTCACTCTGAGGCGAGTTCTGGAGGCCAAGGGAGCTTGGCTACCTGCTACTGAATCTAATAATGAGTTTTTACAGAAAGAACAATAGGACATGCCATTACTGTATAGATTAATACTAGAACTGTGAATTACATCGTGCTTCTGAATACACACCTCCCACATACTGATGGCACGTGGTTACTAAATGCTCACTCTGGTGCACACAGAGATGTCGCCATCAAGCACGCAGCGTTTGCATTCCTGCTCCGACCTCGGACTGTGGGCTAAACCCACGTTTCCTGAAACCTCAAGGGCACTGGGGGGGGGGGGATTGTACAAAGCCATCTTCGTGAAGTCATACATGAAAATAAGAGGACGGAATCTGGGTCTATTGGCTTATCTCCAGGGAAGAGCCAGCTGGTGCGTCTGGGCGGCACACCCAGCTCCAGGAATAGACGCTGAACACTGCAGGAGCACTGGGTGCTCGAGAGCGCCCCCCTCAGGCACTGTGCGTGCTCTCTGCCACCTACCCAGCCGGGCACAGCCTTCCCCAGGAATTCATCAGGTCCCTGCACTACACATTAGTGTCCTTGGTAAACAGTCTTGCTTAAAAGGTCTTTAAAATAAATAAATAAGCGAACCACTAGGCTTCCGATAGCTCCACTGATTTCACCTAATAACTATTTTCTATTTTCAAAGATTTCTCTGTTATTTTGTACACTTTACCACCCCGCCTCCTTGTTTCATCCCTCAGAATGCTTTTATTTTCATTTTATGATAATTATTCCTTTAAATCTATAATTTACCACTTTCTCTGTGGTACTAACTCTTGCTAAGCCACTTTATCTGTGTCAAGTTGGCTTCAAAACAAGTTTTCAGTCCCTGGTGTTTCAGGTTTGCAGCAAGGACGGAGATAATTAGACAGCTATGACCACCTTTGTTTTAATAACTAACGTAGTAAAAAACAGTGTATTACTGAGTACTAAATAAGTATTCAGTGAATTCCTGACTTTGCACTCTCAAGAGAGGCCAGAAGGCTGAGAAAGCCGTTTCCACCAGATCACCAAAAGATGGGACAGCGCGCCCAGAAGAGAGCGGATCTGCATTCCTTGACAAACCGAAGCCCGTGGTAACAACCCGTGCACACTCCAGCCCAGGTATGGGCATAGTTTTACACCAAAGCAAAAGAAAAAATATTCCATTGCTTGAGTGATGTCATCACCCAGACTGCACTCTGACAAAACTCTGGGCCTGGAACAATCCTACCTTTGTGCCCACATGCTGTCTGCTCCTAGTAGGCATGCGCTTGGATTCACGCACCTTTGCCTTCATAGACTTGTGAAGTGAGTGGTAGCTCAGATATGACCCGAAGGATACCTAGTACCTGTGTCCTGCAACACTGTGTCATATTATTATGTAGATGGAAGAAAAAGGTACTTCACTGAACAAACCCAAGTTTTTTGTCTCATTCTTCTAAATCTGGTTTTAACATGTCCATGTGTAATTCTGGTTTGCCTGTAATCCCCCATCTTCTGAATCCATGAACTCCACAAGGAAAGGGCACCATTATACCACCTGGTTCACTGTTGAATGCCTAGCACTTACAGTTTCTGGCATAGGGTAAATACTAAGTTACTAAATGCATGAGTGAATGGATGGATGGATGGATGGATGGATGAAGAGAAAGTTCATCGCACAAGAGATACCTATGAGATCTCACCAATGGTCCTTAAAAATATTTTTGTCAGTAGAGATGCTGAGTATATTCATATATATCCATTTATTGCAATACTAAAAACTCTAGGAGGTTTTTTCCTCTTTGGTATTTATATTATCAAGTACTATTGGTACAGGGTCCCTCATTCAATTAAGATTTCTTTAAAAAAAAAAAGGACAATTTTCAGCAAAGATTCTCACCAAATTATTTGCCACAGTAATAATAATTTTAAAAATTGATACAAACCTATTTAGCTTATTCTAATTTATATAAGATAAATGAATAAAATTATACTTACATATAATGTAATAATCTCTGTTCTTCTGAAATTCTAGACCCCAGAGGTTAGGGCTGAACTCTTGAAACTTGATAGTGAATTTTACATCTTGGTCTGGTCTGGCACAGTTGAGAAGAGGGGTATTTTCCTTCTTAATAGTGCATCGGTCTGCTTGGTCTTTATCAACCATATAAACTTTATAATATTCATACTGGCCAACAGTTTTAGAGTCCACTTTGGGGCAAATAATATCCAATTTGTCTCCTATCTGTGGATATAGTACCAGTCCTTGTCCAGGTAGAAATCTAAAAAGCATAAAATAAAATAAAAAAAAAGCCATTGAGTTCATAAAAATTAACCATAATCACAACATAGGCAGACAATATCAATAATTCCAAAGTACAATTTTGTAAATCCACATTTGTATTTGCCAAAAGTATCTTGGTTCAGCTCAGCATGGGATGAATTTAGGAATTAAGCTTTAAAGAAAAAAGAAACCACTCTCCTTACTCTATGCAGCAGGATCAGTCAACCTCCTGACACCCCTTTCTACCACCCCCTCGCTTGTAATATATCAGTACCCCTTTGTATAACTTCACAGTAACTTTTCCTAGGTGGTGAGTCAGATCTTCACACCTGTTTGTTATTTTTTTTTAACCATCGGCAGCTTGGATTTATTGGGCATGCCATAGAAAGATGGCGTCAATTCCAGAGAAGAGTGGGTGTGCTAATCCTTTGTTGTCCTGTTAGTTTCCATTTGCTGTTGATGTTAATTAACAGACAAGTTTCATCAAGAATGTTTCAAATTACTTATCATAATTAGTCAGTCACTGATCAGACAATGGGTTTTTTATTACACCGAACAAAAGAAATGTCTTACAAACCCATAAAAGATAACCAGAAATAATTCCGTCGTATTGATTCAGCTGCAAGAAGCAGAGTCCCCATAGTACAAGGACAGCAACTACTGTCCCTGCTCCACAAACCTTTTTTTCTGCCTTGAGATGTATTTTCTCCAATTAATTCTTAGAAGCAAATCTTTAGAACTAAGACGACTGATACAATATCCCCTTAACGCTTACAGCTAACAGCTTCCCTCCTCTCTTTTCTCCTTCTTGCTTGCCATGCTGCTGAAAGATCCTTCTTAATGGGGAGTCTCTCTGAGAAACTGAAACAAGAGCTTTCTAATGAACATCCATCTACAAGTGCTAACACTAACAACACACTCAGAAACCCCATCTCCTTCCTCCCTCGGTAAGCAGCCAAGCCTGCAGGCTCATTAAAATATTAAAGCCCAAGAACAAAGCATCACATCTGAGTCCTTCCAATCCAATCCTTCATTTAACCAGGGAAGCCCACCAGCCATGACAATTAATGGGTCATAATTCACTGAGAGAGAGAGCAAGCGAGCTCCTGGATGACAGGGCACCCCCAATTTCAAGCACAGACCGAGGAAGTGGGTTATGATTTATGCTAATGAACGGTATTAATTTTCTGAAAAGTGCAGGAGGTTGTTATGAACCATCACAGAACATAACAAATTATAGTACAGATTTATATTAAAAACCAACACTCTTCATGGCAGGAAAAATGCATGCTGCACAGTGGTCTGTCATCTTCTTTGGGAATGTGTCATTTATAATCCCAAAGACAGTGTGGTCCCCCCCCCACTTTTTCCCCCTGAGCTCCTTTAGCAAGGACATAAGACATTTCATTGACAGAAAGAAAGAAGGGAAGGAAAGAAAAGTGAACAAGAATTATTTAACAAAAGCTTTTCAAAATGAATATTTTTATAACAACGACAAATTTCAAACAACCAAGTGTGCACCCTTGAAGTCTTTTCTAAAACTTTTGACAAATGAGGACCACCACTGGTGAGAGCCTCTCTGTGACTTTCTTGGCCATTTATACAGTTTTCCAGGGCAAAGCATTGAAAATTCAACTCCCAGCCTCCCCCTCCTGGGTGCCAGTGTGGTCGCTGAGGGCACTTGTTTCTTGCAGGTAAAACACAGCTCTGGGTTCTGGGGGATGGATTGAATGCTTGTGGATAAAGCTCTGTCCTGCCCCTCACAGTGATTCTATGTGTCCTTTGGGTTAAGAAAGAAATGATGCCAGGATGCCTGGCGGTTGGTATGAAGGAAACGTGTCCATTACACTGGTCACCTTCCTAACACATCCTTTTCCTCATGTTTTATTCCTTGACCTTCTCAGGAAATCTTCACTGCATCCAAGAACCAGAGGCCAATTCCTGCCCGAGGGTGCCCACCCCACGCCACGCATTTTCAATCCTAAATCTGCTCATCTGGGAGCCGGCACAGAGCAGGCGCACGCATTAGCTGTGCTAGAAGCATCCCTAAGCCACAGCTGAGGTCTGCGGCCTGCACGCCTGTGTCTGTCTCCTCTCAAAGCTCTGGTCTTCACATCCATCAACTTTTACTGTGGGCCATTTCTCCAGGGGCTTGTCCAGGCTTTAGAGATCAGGATCCTTAGCAGCCAGATGGACCCATGTTCTTGTGCATCCAGTCCGTTTCCTTAAGGACATGCATCGGACCTGCCCCACTCCCTCCCAGCCGCCTAAGACGTCTGCGTATCTCAGCACGCTCCCACATCACACCCCGCGTGCCTAACGTCTGGCTCACTAAGCTCTTTCTTCATTCAAAATGCTCCCTAGATCCTGTTTCGTTCATGAGAGGGTTTTTTTCTTTTTTTTTCTCTGCTTAACCAAAGGATCACGGGAGATTTCCACCCCGCCATGTAAGTAACTGCTTCTGACTGTCTCTCCACTCACCAAATCTGAGTTACAGGTCTGCGGCCGCTGACGGGGCTGAGGTCAGGAACCTCCAACACGGGGGCAAGTCTGGCTAGGAGGACCACCGTGTTTTAGACTATAATTTTAGAAGGCACAAATCATGTAAAAAGTGGTAACTGTCAGTGATGGGGGTGTGATGGATGGGGAGGGTAAGCCACGGGATGGCTTAGCCAAATGAAAGGAAGAGGAGAAGTCTCGAATTTCAATAAGCATATTTGATATGCTCATAAAAAGTAAATCCCGATGAAACCCACTATTCCAAACGCTTCAAGAAGTGTCTGTTTACTTTTCAGAATACATTTTGGCAAAGAGTAAGGCAAGGATTTGATCCTTTTCCCTGAAAAAGTAATTGTTTCAAGAATTCTTTAAAAAAAGACCCAGCACTTGAGTACTTTAAAAGTTTACTTAAGCATATATACATATATGTATATACACACACACACACTATATATATATATATATATATATATTTACACATAACCTGGTTTACATATATGATTTACACGTAATATAATGTATATAAAATATGTAATATATATATAAACAAACACACATATATAAACCAGTTAGCACACCAGTCATTCAATGGAGATGAAAATTTCTCAACAGATAAAGAGTGGGGCTGAGCTGAGGGCCTGAACCATGAATTTCTTGCCTACATTACCACTGTGCACAGTCAAGCCCCCCAAACCCCTTTGCTTCCCAGGAACCCTGTTTCTAAGGCAACATGAGAGCAGAAAGAGAGTCAAGCAAGTGTAGCAACTAAAGCAACCTATGTTGTGGCAGATGCTCTGAGCGACCAAAGTGTAAGGTGCTCGTGGTCAGGAGTGTAGAGTATAGCTCCCTGAGGACAGGCAGGTCCCACGGGTCTGGTTCAGTGCTGAATGCCCAAGGGATGACATATGGTAAATGCTCAATAAATAGTGTATTCATTGAAAAAACACGAAAGAACAGATGGAAGCGAAGATACACACAAATAAATTGAAGTCAAATTATGTGCCATAGGCCACTTGCAGATTACATGCACGGACGAATTCTGTAGACAGGACCACCTAGTGCTGGGAGGACAGGGGTGTGCTGAGGGCAGAGATGGGATTTCTAAGACATCATTCCTGGCACGATAGGTGTTTCTGGAGAACAAGGAGCAGTGCAGACAGAGCTTTTGACCCATTCTCTCTGGAAGGATCTGGGAGTATGGCAGCCTTCTACAATCCCTTCCTATCTGAAATGCAAGGCAGTTAGCCCCTCCAGAACCACTAATAGCAAACACACGGCTGCTTCTGAGAACTTATTCTCAGCTAAGCACTGATGGAAGCCCCTTCCACCACATTATCTTGATTTAATCACTGCACACGTACATAACATGCAAAACAGATGAAGCCCTGCTGTGCCAAACAGGAGACACGACAGGAAAAACCCCCTTTCTTTGCACACTTTTCAGTTCTCACTGCATCACATTAGAGCATAAATCTGGTTTTGTGAAATGCAATTTTTTTCTAAATTGAGCTTTGCATAGATAAGCCATGAAGTTAAGGAGAACGAAGAGAAAGTGAATGGCCATGCAGGCTTGCAAGCATCCCGTGGAGTCTAGCTCCATGGCAAGCATGTGCCTCCAGCAAAGGCTGCTCCAGAGGTAGTCCACCTGAGACCACGGCTCACAAAGGCGGCCATCTGGTAACCCTACCTCGCCCCAGGAGGCTGAGAACCAGTAGGCGAGGCAGAAACTGGCCAACTATATGGAATCTGTGTTTTAATTATAGTGCTACGGATGGTCTCCTGACAATTTATGAGAATTCAAACTGTAAATGAAAATAAAATGGGGTAAATTTCTTAACACCACTTTCGAGTGGAAAACAATGCATCCCATATGTTAAAAGCAAGTCAGTAACCACAGACTTAAAACACAGACAAAAACCCTAACTGTTTTTGAAGCTCGGTCTTTTATATTGGGATTTTATTACCTCAAGATTACTGACCTTAATAAGTCAGACTACACAGTAATGACTATGCCCTGAATATTTTGTAATATTTAGTAATTCACTTAATCCTGTTTTGACTTAGGAAGTATTTAAAAAAAAAATACCCCAAAACAGAGGGAGAATTATGGTGGTGACCACTGGCTCATTTCAAATTTCTAACCTGGCTATCCACAGTGGAGGTCAAATACAGATTTCTTTCTGTGTGATGAAATAACATTTATGTTCTAACCAGGAGTACAGAGTTACAACCCACAGCACACAGGTGAGGTGGTTTTTGTGAAACTCTATCCAAACAAAGAGTAGTGATGGGCGTCATTTCATAAAGACTGCTGGTGTCTAATCCAAAACAAAAACCAAAGAAGGCCTACAGCGCTTCGTGCCCTATAGAGGACAGAGAACAGAGTCAGGCCACTTTCCTTCTTGAGCCAGGCTACCGAAGGGCAGAGCAGTGACCCTGCTGCCGTCCTGGGAGAGAGAAGCCATACCCTCCTCTCTAGCAGGAGACCTTGGCTCAGGGCTGCATCCTGGAAGTCAGGGCTGGGTCTGCACTGCTCACTGCAGGGCCCCCCAGAATGGTAAGAGAGGGGGGCCTTCTGAGCACAAACAGGCAACTCCTATGGTTTTCCCCAATGAGTCACTTCCAAGCAAGACAATAGGTGTGATGACTCTGAATCAAATACAGAGACAACATGGAATAAAACAGTTAACCTGCCTGAAATGAAATGATCCCATATCAGAAGGTTTTTATCTTCTGATTACCTATCAAATGTAATCCAAGTTTTTTTAAAAAAAGTTATTCACCATGCCAGACTCTAATACTTCCCATGGGAAATACTCTGAATCAATCTAATAACCTAAATTAGACATTAATATTTAGCAATCTAAATTAGATCTCTAATAATCTAAATGAGACATTTCAACTTCATATTCATTATTGTGGAAACTATTTATAATATAGTCCTTATGTGACATGATATTCTGTAATGTTTCAATCCACACTAGGCATCCATGCTTTAAAAAAAACAAAAGAAAAAAACCAAAGAAAACCCCTAGCACGATGCATTTTAAAGCACAAACCAAGTACTTCGGAGTTCGGGGATCACAACATGCAATTTCGTCTGACAGACCAGAACATCACACGTGTGACCTCAGGTCTGGATTCCTCTGTTGACTAGCATGGCCTTACCAGGTCTTGGGGAGTGGCTGAGAAATCAGATGGGGGCAGCGGGTGCCCCATCAACTTCTCACCCTGACCAGATGGAGGAGGGGGGTCCACGGGAAGCCAGTAGCTGAGATGCTTAGGGAGCACTGTGTGGGGGAACCCACAGCTGCACCCCCAACCCCACCACAAATGCCCCATTTTCTCCCCCGCCCGCTCCTGCGTTTGTCCCTGATTGGGACACCTGCACCTCAGGACAAGCATTCAATGACTTCTCATGCTTTTCTTCAAAGTTGCCCAAAATTAACCTAGAAGGCCAAATCGCTGAGGGGCCTCCTTGATGCTGACAGAGTCTGTGAAAATACACACGAAAAACAGGAGGCCTGGTTCTCCTGAGGGAAGGAATATATGGAGGTAAATGAAGGATACGCCAGACCACCATATACACAAGAGTAACTCAGTAAGTGGGGCCCGAATGCAAAATAGCAAGCTGACAGCGAGTAAAAGAGACCAAGAGAAGAAGACACAGACAGGAATGACCGATGTCTGTGTCCAAACAAACAATAGGGTCAGGCAAGCCCCCCTTAGCCAGACACGATGACAGTGCTACTAAGTTGAAGTGTCAGCTCAGATCCAGAGCCATTTCCATTCACCACTGGTTATATAAAAATCCATTTAAATATCTAGAATTTCTGCATACTGATGGCAGGTATCATCCCCCTGAGAACAGGACCCTGGTGCTCATTAACAGGACAGTGCAAATCTGGCCACTATGTAAACTCGGGGGACAGGGGACCCCCACACGGTATTCTACCGCTGGAGCACACTGCCTGAGCAAAGTACAATTCGAAAATGCATAGGAGCTATTTTTTTCACGGAGGATTGTTTTTATTTTTCTTTTCCAAGTTATATCAGAGTATATGATTATTGTACGTACGTGGCTAATTTCAATTGAAAACATACACGAAGACACAATGTGTGGTATGCGATTCTGCTTATTTTGCTGACAACACAGAAAGCATACACAGATGGGCAAACTCGGGCTGTCACCTGAGCCTGCTTTGAGACACTGGATGGTGGACCCAGGGTGATTTTTAGCTTTCTGTGTTTTTTGGAATTTTCTACGATAAGCATGAAATGCTTTTGTGATCAGATGGAACATAATTTTCAGTGTACAGTTTCAAAGAACAAATGATATCATGTTCCTGAGCCATCTTTCATAATTCTGGTTTTAAAAATCAGCATTTAAAATATTGAAAACCTGTAGACGTTTCAACTTTTTTGATGCATTTCCTTAGAAAGTAACTGAAGTTATTATGGCTGGGTCTGTGGCCTACGTAACAAATCAGCCCTTCAGTCCACAAAACCCTAGTAATTAATGTACAACTAGTTGACTCAAATAAATGAAAAATACGGGATGGAAATAGTTTAGGCTTCATCATTGCACTGGGACAATCTGGAAGTTGGCTAACATTCCAGGGGATCTGAATCCCAGCTTTAAGAGGACGTTCACCCTAGCAGTTGGTACCAAAAATCATGTCCTATCACAGAACAGGTTTATTTGCAAGCCAGAGTTCTATATTAAGTATACTTTGAGTTTACTTACTGTATTTTGGAAAACATGCACTTTTCCCATAAAATGCTTCCATTTTATTTTAATTAAAATTCTAAGGCTGCAGGGAAGAGGAGCAGTCCATTTGTAAATTAATCAGTCCAAAATTCTGAAGGAGGAGCACGCTGCAGCTGGCTGAGCTTTCTGGTCACCTCTCGACGAAAGATGCAGGTGGCTCTGGATAAGCCCAGGCCCATGACCCAGAATCTCATCATGCACTGGGGGCCTTTCACCTTTCCACGGGGTAGAACCCCAAGACTCCTTTCAGAAACACCCCGTGCACTGGGGAATAGAAACACTGCAGAAGCAGGACTTAAATTCGTATGTGAATTTCATAACCACGGGGGATATTCCTCTTGTATCACTTCCGCTGAACGCTATAGTCCTGCGACAGCTTAATGAGATCGTCTCTAAGTGCCCCAAACAGAAGAGTTTGTTAGAAGGGGAATAAATAAAAGCAGGGCCCACAACAGACATAGGCAATATTGACCCCGAGAAATACTTGGGAAAAGTTTCCTTTTTGTGGATAGCACTTTACTGCCCCCTTTTGCACTTTCCCATCAGAACAAGATTCTGCAAACTTTCTCTGAAACCAGAGAGTGGGGCGTAGCTCCAGCCTGTCAGCTTTATACAGAATTAGGCCACCAGATACCACTGCTTGGAGTAGCAAGCAATTACCTTAAAACTTGAAGGCAGTGCACCACTATCTTCTCAGTGGCTTTAAACCTCCAAGAAATAAGGTAGTAATTGGAGGCTTTAATTGACATTTTCTGCTTTAATTCGAAAGTGTATGCGTGCTGGAACAATGGCTGGTTTTCACAGGTGCCCCTTCTTTCACACTTTTCTCAAACAAATATCATCTGCAACATGAACCTGATGTATTCAAGGAAAAGAAAAGGGGCATAAAAGCCGGCTATACAATCTGGGACCATTAAAGTGTTATAAATCCGAGAGCTAGGGGGTGTATGGGGGGTGTGTGTGTTTCAAGCTTCACGCCAATGACAAGCAAAATCTTTTCCAGAAAAAGAAAGATGAGAAGCACAGAAATTCGAAATGCACTGTGAGCTGATGGGTGTGCAAACCAGTCGAGCAACTTTCCAAGGTGAGGCGCGACAGTATTCGTGCCTCTCTGTCTATGCACACACTTGAGAGAAGTAGGAAACCACAGTCTAAAGGAGAGTTTTATTTATAAAATCCTCATCTGCAGAGCCAGAGGCCTTCCTCTGGCCAATGACCTCGCCTTGCATTTGACGGTCTGGGTGTAGCCGCTGTGCACACTTGTATTTAAACGTAATCCATTTCCCTGTCATTCTACGATCACTGTACGAATCAAAATAATATTAAGTTTCACAGCCTACAATGCTGCACAACTGAATGAAAACGGACTCCTTTTGATGTTAATCTTGTTTTTTTATTTGTGACATAATGCGCAAACAGCGGTGGCTAAAGTGAGTTTTATTTTAAAATGCTCAAAGATAATATTCCCATAGTTTAAATTTTCGTTGAGGAAAATGACGCAAGTTATTTAAGTTTTATCTGTTCTGCTGTAATAAAAACTCCCAAGTCACAGGACAGTCTCGAGCCCGCTGAGGCTGAAAACAGCTGTCTTCACACCCTGGCCGTGATGAGCACCGAGTCCTGCACAGAACTGCTGGATCGCTATACTGTACACCTGAAACTAGTAACGACACCAAGTTAACTATACTGAAATTAAAATAGAAAACTTAATGGTAAAATAAGAAGAGATCTGCATTGAAGTCAGACATCCCATGCGTGGGGCACAGCACCATTGTCTTTGCGCAGGTTCAAAGAGCCTAGTTGATCTTGACTGTGGAATTAGAAACAAAAAGCAGCCACCCACCTCAAAATAAAATACAGAGGTTTCTATTTATGGAACTGTTCTAAGTACTCCCTCTCCCCCTCAAAACTTTCCAAAAAAGTGAAGACCGTAGCCAGATAAGGCCAAACTGGGGAGCTGGAAGAGTCAGGCTGGGGTGCCAGGAGGCGCAGTGGGAAAGCAAGAGGGAAGTGAGTCACTCCAGCCAACTGTGTCGTCGTGGCTCATCCACGCCGGCCCCATTATCGAAACAGGGATTTCATAACCCGCGGAAGAGACGAGGCGAGCTTCTTTCCCAACTGTGATTGTTTGCACCTGTACAGTCTTGTTCCAAACCACGCTTTTAGCAAGAGTCTATAAAGGAAGGTGGAACTCTTGTTATTTATAGGTGAGGCACCCGAGAGAAAAGTGGCTTTCACATAGAAAGAAATTCAAGGGGCACTTCCAGCTGGCTCTCACCACGTTGTTTCAGGTAGAAGTGTGCAGATCCATTTGCTCATCTGCCTGAGTGGGAACATCACAGGGCTGAAAGGAACATGTAACTCACCAAGGGAGCGGGCTGGCTGGAAGGAATACAGTCGAGATCTCCCTGCACAACAACCTCACAATCTAGTTTGGGCGTCTCTTTTCTAGCCTTTCGTTCCTATCGTCATACTTTTTTTTAAATTCCAAGGAATCTTGCCTATTTAGAAAAACAAGGAAATCTCTCCCCTTTGGTCGGGAAAACAGCACTGAGAGAAAGAGGCACACTAAGGGGGTCCAGTTCCTGCTCCTCAAGCTGGAGTGGGATCCCGGGACGGAGCTGTTGTGTCTCCTGCTGGACTCCAAGCCATCCACTCCATGCCTTGCAGAGAATGGGTGCTCCATGGGTATCAGTGTGATTACAGAATGAACACTTTGATAAGTAAGATTGAAGAAGGCACAAAACTTAGTTCTCTCTTGTTATAAGAACACATATAAGAACAGATTCTCCGTGCCAGTCGAGCATAAGCCTGCCAACATAATTTACAAGGCTGTGTGCATTTTACAACCAACCACCTAAACGCCTGCCTCCTGCACACTTCCTTCTTCCCAGGCTCGGGAGCAGGGTCAGGGACGAGTCTGCTGTGGGCCTAGGACAGGAGACATTTTCCTGTACCTCTCACGGCTTTGGGACAGCCCAGAGAGTTGGAAAGAGGAGAGGGAAGAAATAAAGCAGGCTACCAGGTCTGCCCTGCTGACATCACAAAAGTCAACCCTGACCAGTCATCCTCTACACAGATCACCCCAAACTGTCTTACAAAAATGTGCATGGGCACCACCATAATAGGACAGTATAGTTCCTGCTCGGTCACCACCAGCAGCCCGGATAGAGCCTCATCAAAACACAAACATGCACAGAAATGAAATACTCTTAAGTTATTCAAACAGGCTGCCACTGAATTAAATTGAAGGGCACAGGACATGGAGAAACTAGGAGGGATGCCGTGGGTCCTAAGCTCTGAAAGGAAGGAAGACCTGGCTGAGACCTCCAGCTGGCTGCCTGGTCAACAGGTAAGTGGACACTAAGTCCCGGGGAAAATGCAAACGGAGAGGCTCATTCTGGACGCAAGAGAACCCCAGGCTGCCCGGCTTCCTAAAACAAACTGCTCCAAACTTGCAGAACATCAAAAGCCAGATGGGATATACTGAATGAATCCACAGGCAAGAAGCCAGAATCCCAGTTTGCTGTAGAAATAGGCCTGGACTTGATTTGAGTCTTCTCAGCTCTGACAAGCTAGAAGCTGGCACAGATCCCAAAATCCAAAATAAAATGGCATTTAATTGTGACTAGACTCTAAAAAAGATGTCATACTATCTCCTTAGCTTGACACATGCTCAGCACCTAACCAAATGCAACTCTCCTCGAAAATCTGACCTCTTTTTCTCCTAAAGAAGCCATCACGTTAATAGTCAAAGGAATAATCCTCAATAAATGCATTAATATTATATACTTTTCATAACTGTTGAGTGTCCATTGGGCAGAACCTTGTTATCAAAGATTCAAAGGATCCATCGAGAATTGCATATCCATCATAGAAAAGGTTATAAATAACGACTGACAAGGGAAGAATTACACCTCAAACTTTTTTTTTTTTACCCCACTTTGTATGCACGGTTTTCAGTGAACGTATGTATGCTTAACTTAGTTATTCGATTTCTAATCACTCCATGCAATAGCGTAAGAGAGAGGCAGAGAATTGAGAGGATGGGTTCCGGAACCAGGGTAATCAGATTCAAACGCAGACCGTACCACTTATTAACTACAGGACTTTGGGCAAGTTAATTAATGTGCCTTGGTTTCCCCGTTGATATTACAGGAGTCATAAAAGTAGCCCCCTCAGATGGTTACTGTGAAGACTGAACGAGTCAGTATGCGTTGAACTGTTAGAGCAGCACCTGACACACACTAAGTGCTCTATGACTGTTGTTAAGTGAACTGTCCACCAGGTGAGCAGGTTTCTAAATAATAACATGTAACATCAATGCAAAGAGTGTTACTATGCCCATCCCTACATTCACGTGTCTGTTCAACAACACCATCTCTTACCGTATCCAGTACTAGAACACACGAAGTGGACTCAGCCCAGGCTCTCCTCAGTCCATGGTGGAGAAACTGATTTAGCCAGTGTTATAAATGATGCAATGAAGCGGCAGGGATAGGGAGCAGAGGAGAGAGCATGGACTTTGCAGTAGAGGGGAAAATAAAGTGCTTCACACAGCAGAGAAGTCTTAAAGAAAGAGTACAGGTGTGGCAGGTGAACAAAATACAACACAACAAACTTTAAAAGGTGAACATGCCATGTTATAAGCTTTATTAACATTTCATTTTTATTTATTCTGCCTTTGTATATGGTAGGCAAAATGAACCGTAGCCAGGCACACAGATATTCAATTAATTTTATTAACAATAGCTGACATTTATTGCTTCATTGTGCCAAGCACAGAGCTAAGCTCTTTTAATCCTGACCACAATTTTATTACTCTTTTATTCAGCGCTAGTAGACTACTGCCTCCATTTTAGAGACGGGATAACTGAGACATAGAGGGTACTGCCCCTAGTTATACAGTGAAAAAAACCAGCTACGCTGGGATTGGGCTCAAAGAGCCAGATTCCAAAGCAGGTACCCTTTGCTAAACTAAAATAGCACTTGCTTGGTCGTTTTTGTTAAATCGAATTGCCTGACCTTTCCATTATCATCACATGCATCTTAAAAACTCATCGGTACTGCTAATTCTCATATTCAGAAAGGTAGCTGAGATCACCGGGTTAGCTATCCCACCGGGTCTATTTGCTTCATTTGTGGGATCTGATGTATGAAATAACATGGATGCTTACAGACGTACACTCGATACACACATACTGCTCATAGCCGAAATGTTATTACTTTGACTTGCTTATTACTGTGTATTTCAGGGACCTACTGTGACCACACTTCCACCAGGCCTTCCCTGTCCCCACGCTAAGACTTAAGTCTTTGAGGGTGGAGACTGTTTTTCTTTCTATCATCAGAGCCTAGTAAAGGGCCTCACACTTAACAAGTGCTTGTTGAATAAATCAGTGCTTTACCCCCTCAGTGACCTAGACGATCCCCTATGGCCTCCAACAAGGCAAGAATGTGGCAGAAAGCAGCAAGGCAAGGACCACAGATTTCTTCAGAGATTCCAAAACAGCCTTAGAGGGTGATGAGCTAATGTTGAGCTGTTTCCAAGGGAAAAAAAAAAAGTTAATTTAGAGCAATGGTTCTCAAGGTGTGGTCCCTGAGTGGTAGCAGCATCAGCTGAGAGCTTGTTAGAAATATCAATTTCAAGTCCCACCCAGACCTCAGGAATCCGGAACTCGGGGGTGGGGGCCCAGCAAAACCCTGTTTCAACAAGCCCTCCAGGTGATTCTGTGCCCTAAAGTTCTAGAGCCGCTGCTCTGGCAGCGGGCGGGGTATCTTGTAACAGGTGACATGTTACCACACCATAGGCAGCCATAAACATACATCTAGATTGTGTCTGTGCATCAGGCTGATTCTTACTGGATGTCACCAGCAGCTAGTCGGTGGAGGCCGCCAAGATGCAACAGCTCTTGTCCCTGCCTCTTTCTTAGGGACAGGGAGGGCAATGACGGGGATTAAGGTTTGCAGATGAATCATGACAGTGCAGTGTATAATGTTCTTTCTATGCCCTAGGTATTTAACTAAAGTGCTGTGGGATTACAGAGAAAAGATTTAAAGAAATTATGTCTGATCTATGTCATAAAGAGGGCACTCATCTAGGGGAATTTGTAAACTTTATTAGACAGTCCATGGTAATGAAGATCCATTTTCCCACAGACCATGGGGAACTCAGGGCTTACAAGAGCTTATCTGCATCTAAAATGCACCCCAAATTTAGTTCTGGTAGTTACGTGAAAACTGGCATCTTCTAACTTCTTTAGCTGGCCCATTCAAAGCCTGGCCCTGAAGACGCCCGGCCCAGCCCCACTCACACGACAGTTCTAGTTTAGGGCAAAGGTTTCCAGGCCACGGTCAGCCAGCTCGACTGGAGGAAAGAGAAAGGACCAAGATTCCGGGAGGCTGAGGGGATGCTGCAAAGGGAAAGGCACACTTGAGACACTCTGCTATGCCACAGATTAGGGACTCTGCAGGGAGTGTGGCTGTGAGCACCAGTGGACAGACAGCGGGTGCTGCACACACACACCCCAAACTACCAAACAAGCCAAAGCCTTAGGACCATCCATAATCCCGTTCCTCCAATAAAAACATGTTGACTCTACTGGTTTCAAAGTGGAGAGTAGCACTCATAATCATTCTGGGGTGATATGAGGGGAAACAGTACTTGCAAAGGGCAGGGGAAAGCCTCGGGGGCAAGAGGTACTTGCCCAGCAAGTATGGGGAGACCTATATACAAGGACTGTAATTAAAGGATGCAGCTGAAAAACTGCGAAAATATACTGGATTGTTTAATCGCTTTAGATAGGAAACATTAAGAATCTATAGTCCTGAAGAAAACAAACTTTTTCAAATCAAAGCCGATCACCAGTGGTTCCTTCCGGGCACCCTGAATGTCCACCCACCCCTGAGTTGGCAGAACCTTCACCTATCCATGCTTTTAGAGAAACAAAACAGCAAACTATTAATACTTCACTACAATCCTTTTTTCCTTCATATTCTGTGTAGAGAATTACCAAAGGCAGAAACAACTTGTTTTTCTTTAATGAAACGTTCTCCTACCATGCTTTGTTTTGGTCTTTTTTTGTTTGTTTGTTTAAGTCAGCAAGTATGCACTCACCAGTCAAAAATGCTTTCAACTAGAATTACACGTTTGAATTTATACAGGAAAGGGAACATAAAGAACCACTTCTGATTCTCTGCGGGAGCACGAGAAATAGGTTCACCTGGCATCCAGTGTGCAGGGAAAACCCTTCATCACTGACCACCTACTTTTTCCCCTGGTGTACCCGATCCAACCATCCTTATCTCCAGCACTTTCTGCGGTCCATTTCCGCAGGTAGAACGGGAAGCTGAATGCTGCCGGGCGGTCAGTAAACTGGAGGCAGGGCAACCCTGCTTCTTTCCCTAATCACTTTAACCCTGTTCCTAGTAGAAAGCTGGAGGCCAGGGCAATTCAGCTTCTTCCTTTGTCATTTGGCTGCCATAAATATGCACCAGTCTGCATTTGAAAAGCTGAAGGAGGCCGCAAGCTTGCTGGACATTTATCATGCTCTGTTCCCTGTTAACAAGCAAATACTTTAGCTGAATGGGCCATTAGCAATCATTGTCAAATGCAGAATGCAAGGTGCTTGGATGTGACCAGCTTATAAATTAGGGGGTGTCCCTTCTCTTTGCTGAATCCAGACAAGTGCAATGGATCTTTTGCTATAGATTACTGAATTAGGCTAGAAAGGACAGTGAAGTCGCAGCCGCTGGGGATGGCAAGGGTATGGGCAATCATTTCTAAATGTTTTGGATCTATGAAATCTACATAGTAATGACCAGAAAAGCAGGCAACAAAGGCCTAAGTCCTTGCCCCAAACAGAGTATTAGGAACCAAATCAACGCAATGGGTCTGAAAGAGAATACTGAGAGGATTTGATGAAGATCTCAGACACAGAACGAGTTAGTTTAGAAAGGCCCCACGTTGCTGTTCAGAGAACAGCACGGGGAACTCCCTTGGTCCACTCCATCAAGAAAGGCACCGGGGGTGTTTGTAGCTTTCAGTATTGGCCACGTCTTCAGACTCTCCTAAAGAAATGCTGAGACTTTCCTATAGGGCCAAATAGGAGGCGATAAAGCAACTTATTTCCTTTCGGCTTGACCCGATTGCGGATGTCACTCCGCGTGTAACCCAATCATGGCTTCAATGGCTCATTTTGTGTCATGACTGAAATTGAGAGTATGGAAGGCAAAAACACAACTCCAGTTGATCCACAAGGTCGTTCAAGACAGAAGGCAATAAGATTCCATGGCATGACGATTCTTTTTTTTTTGTTCTCTACTTGAAAGCGGAGCAGTGCTCACATTTTCTAATCCCGTCTTTACCCGGAGGGCGCCCATCTCCTTCAACTCCACGGTGAAGACTCACAGTTATGAGCAAAATATCATCTAGATAGAGCTCATTGGTATGGTCACATTGGAGTACCGCTGGTTTGAATGAAAACAAAAGCCCCCCTCCTTATTTATTTTATTATATATTCTTTTCCAGGCGGGAAGGACAAAACTCGGAGAAGGGCTCTCTGGCAGAGGGAGAGGGACAATGGGTCCTGTTTACCTTCGCTTCTCCCACGCGGTATGAGATGGCGCTGGGTCTGAAGCATGGCCACAGTCCAAAGGTCTCTCTTTCTTTGCGTGCTGCTCCAGCCCTACCTTCCCCTCTGGTCTCTTTTCCTGCCCAGCATGGCCCTGCCTGAAGCCCGAAGAGATGAAGGCGAGGACCGCCAACTGCAGCTAATCCTACAGAATGGCTGCTGCGGTCAGGCCAGGAGTTAAAAAGGAAAAGCTTGCAGCCTTAACAACTGCAGCGATCTGAAGTTTTAATCAGCCCCATGCCTCAACCTCTCAAAAAGGCAGCCAATGAAATCTACCTTCGCCATATTATCCACCACCAATGAGCAAGAACTGAGCAGCTTTTCTTTCCTGCTTTCACCATCCCGGGCCACAAGTAGGGCTTTCATACTTTCTAATCCGAGTTTCCAAGTCTGTGTGGTTCTCACATAATAGCCAACAGCCCGGAGCAAGGGCCTTCGCTCCTACACCCTTTTCAGAGACGTGTCATTTCCAACATCAAGCTAATCTATATGTTGCCATGGCTTCCCCCTTTATCTGCCTTTCCATCTTATGAACTGCATGGATTTACCACATTATTTTTATCTGAAAGACAGAAAATGGTGGTTTTATTGCCATACAATCAGATTACTGCTGCTAGTTTCTCTATGCCTTTTTACCGTACTTCAATCAAAAGGGATCAGTTTCTTTATACTCTGCCCTTGATTTACATTACATCTGTAAAGACCTAGTCTGGGTTGTAATCCCCTTATTAACTATGACCAGGGTTGATTTGCCTAAAAATAAAAGCAAATTGTGTCAGACCCTTTCACTTTGTTTTTGATTCGGAACTACAAAATGGATTACTAAAGAAATCTTCAGAGTTCACACGGCTAGCGTAGCACTGAATTTAAAACAAGAATTAAACAAGTTAAACAGGGGGCCATGTCAACGGTTTACATTTTCCATCATGGGAGAAGGGCTGAGTTGCTTATGTCTTTGTATTCTTTGGCTTTACAGAGACAATGAAGCCACAGGAGTTTTTCCAAGCTGTTCGAACACTGTCCCATTTGCCATCCTTCCTTCTTTGCTTTTCTTATATCCCGCTCCCAGCCCTATTCTAATCCCACCCCTAAAAAAAAAAAAAAAAAAAAAAAAAGGGGGGGGGGGCTCT
>NW_023254639.1:0-10986 GCF_002007445.2 Ailuropoda melanoleuca | reverse complement strand
GAGAGAGAGAGAGAGAGAGAGAGAGAGAACTTGGGGGCAAGCAGAGGAAAAGGGAGAGAGAATATTAAGCAGGCTCCATGCTGAGAGGGGAGCCCCACATGGGGCTCGATCTCACGACCCTGAGATCACGACCTGAGCTGAAACCAAGAGTTGGACATTTAACCAACTGAGCCACCTAGGCAGCCCTGTGTTCCTGAAATTTTAAAACTTACTTTTTAAAATTATTTCAAATATAATGGTTAAATAGAACTTTGATAACTGCTTTTCTAAAATTAATGATCATGCATTAATTTATCTGATCTACAAAAGCCCTCATCTCAGAATGAATTTCTAAATTCTGAATTGCAATATCATCTGAGAAAACTTAAAATCCCTTCCCTTCTGAACTCAGGGGTCTCATCTGTCAAAGAGGGGTAGACCTCTATTACTGATTTGTAGACTGACCTCAGTAGGGCCAGGGGAGTCACAAGAAACTCCACCCAGTGGCACCCAAGAGAACTTCAACTAGAGCCACAATACTTACTAGTTAACCAGATTCACTAAATGCTCTTACTAATTGGACTCCCAAACTTCTTTATTCCATATAGAAAGTCCTTATGACAGAAAAGGAAGTTTAAAGACCACTGGCCTAGATCAATAAGTCTCGAATTTTAAGTGAGTATCAGAATCACCTAGAGAGCTTGTAAAAATATAGGTTTTGATTCAGAAGTGTGCATTTAACAAGCTCCCAGGTGATGCTGACGCTGCTTGTCTATGGACAGCACTGATGTAGTTAGCACTGACCCAGACAAGATCACAAGATCCCTCTGGTTCAAAGTTTTAATTAGCTAAGCTTACATTTCCATAGCACAAGACACATGTAAAATTTTCATAAAGTGACATTTAACAATTAGCAGGAGCACTGAATCTCATCCCCTTCTTTCAAGCTTTGTATATGTTGGTTCTTCTTTGCTTTTAACCCCCAAATAGTGAGTACAAAATAGGGTTGGAATTTCATTTAAAATAGTCTTCCAATCTGAGTGTCTCACATAAGAGGCTGAGAAAGAGGAAGTACTAACCAAAAATATGATCTACAGGACTTTGTAAGCTTTTTTTAATGATGCAGATACCAACGACTATGATTTAAGGAATGAAAAATTTGATTTTCCTGATAACTTAAAGATAATTATCCTTATGAAAGTGATTCTCTTTCCTTAAAAAAATTAAAATATTATACCTTATTTCTCATAGCAGCCAGTAATCCTAAATGTTTCGAAAATTGCAACATCTTAAAAAAAATCTCAGTTTGCAGATGAATGAACACCTTAGCATAGAGATCTAAAAATCTAAAATCAATTAAAGTACCCTATGTATCTGTTTAATAAGTGCTTCTGTGGCTGACCAACACCCATTCTGACCCCTGTATTCTTTCCTTAGATGCATTTAGTGCACTGGTGCAGGGCCAGTTATCCAGGTCTCCTGAACAGTTTAACCTTTCTGGAACATTCTATCCTGGTGCTCTGACCCAAAATGTATGACTCTCAAATTTAATCTCATGCCTCAGTTCTTTAAGTGCATCTCACCATAGCCCTTAGCTCCAAAAGCAGATCATGTTGGCAGCTTGGGACAGTCCCTAGAGCAGCGCGGCAGATGGGAGGCTTCAGGGGAGAGGGGGCCGCAGGAAGGGGTGTCTGGGCAAACCCAATAGGTACCTGAGGCTACCTAATGTGTAGGCACAAAGAAGTGAAACTTAAACTCCCTCACTGAGTGGTTCTCAAACAGACTTAAGTGCCCCTTCATTATAAAAATGTACACACAGAAAAAGAGCTATCTTATACACGAGGAAGCCATAAGAGATGGTGTCTCAATGCCTCACAAAGATGTAATTGAAGATGTGGTTCAGGTTTTACTTCAAAAATTCAGTGCCTGACCAAGAGGCAGCCTCATAGGGTTGGGGGTGGAGCAAAACATTCTCAAAAGCACAGAGGAAAAAACCATCCATGAGATAATGGGTTTGAGAGGGTAGCACCACGCACCTAGTTGCCAAATGAGCGACATACACAGACTTTCAGGGATGAGCATCTCTGGCTTTGGTTGCTTTGGCAGTGAAGGGTTCTATCCTAGCGCAGCATTTCCTCCAAAAATTGAGATGTTATGGAGGCTCTGTTGTGCAAGGATTTCTCTCCATCCTTAAAATGTTCAAACCACATTTGATTGGCAATATAAAAGATGGGGTTTCCTACAAAATGCCATATGACCGAAGTTGCCATTCTTTCCATAACCTTATAAAAAGGCTGCCTCATAAAAGAGAGGACAGGATGACAGACCACAAGCGGGAATATCATGGACACCAACGTTTCAAGAACTGATCCTGGAATGATTTAACAGGTACATCTCTTTCAATTAACTCAATGTATGCAGTGTAATGATTATACCCATTATGGGGGATGTGTTTTTCTCCCTCACCTTCCCCTTCCCCTCCTTTTCCATCCTTCCCTCTCACACCCCACCCCAAATGCTAACCCTGTCATTTTTATGGCAGATGTTCAATAAACAGTGACTACCGAAGTCATGATTCTAAGATGAATTATATCTCTAATCATAATCATGAAGAATAGGAAAAAAACACGATTCTACTTAAAAATACACTAACTTTCTTTTGTTTTTAAATATTTTATTTATTTATTTGACAGAGACTACAAGCAGCAGGAACGGTAGGCAGAAGGAGAAGGAGACTCCCCGCTGAGCAAGGAGCCCGATGTGGGACTCAATCCCCAGACCCCGGGATCATGACCCTAGCTGAAGCCAGATGCTCAACCAACTGAGCCACCCAGGTGCCCCCATGAACTTTCCTATAAATGGGAACATGCTATTGGTGTGTAATTCTGAAAGACTACTTCTACTCACAGATGGAGATAATGAAAGCAATACAAAAACAATGGTGCACCTCTGTGAGATCTAAGTTTATCACCCATAGAAAGGAGTTAGAAAGAGCCCACTATTCCTGTGGTCTAGGGTTGGACACTGTTTGCAAACTTCCTCACTGAATACACCAGTGGCCTTGATTCTGTTTTCTACTAATATCTTTAAAAATGTTATAGGCTTATTATAGGCTTTTTATGATAGCTCTTAATGACATGTAGCAGACAACAATCCTTGGCTTCACATAGGGCTCTCCTGGGAAGGGCTACCACATAAGCCTGGGCTTTTGTCCCCTGCCTCTTTCGATCCTCATGCTTTGACCACAATAAGCCAACAGTTAGCTCCTGAGTGTCATCTTGCATAAGCACTTTGAGGGCTTAACCCACACCAGCTTACCAAGTCTTTTCAAATGGTCTCAGGGATGTCGGGCAACACAAATCATCCAAACAAAGTCTTTACATTTAAACACCTCACCCCGTATTTGCTCCTTGCAGTGTGATTTCAGTCTTAAATCACCTTCTATCATAATCTCGAATACCTAAATACCTTTGTACTATTAGTAACTTTTCAACCCAGTGCCTAGTAGAATAAGCATTTACTTTGCTGGCAGAGTGAAATGATGGACCTAGATCTCATTATTGGTGATACAAATCTGCATGAAATAGCTATGAACCCTGATACAATCCAGCCACCCTTGAGACATACAGGCCAGTATGCCACCAGAGCTGCTAAGCAACTAACTGAAGAGCCCAGATGTCCTGATGCCATTGCTTATTTGGGGATGTTCTGATGACATTCCCTGTGTGAAGGCTGGCTCCCTTCGGTTACACTGTGACAAGCCTGACTGTGCCAGGTCAGGCAGGAAACACGTAGCTGTGTCATCATTCTGCTTTGTAGCTTGGTGGTGGAATTCCACAGTCATTTTAGGAATTTAACACATATTTGGGCAAATATCAAATTCAAATTGCAGAAAGCTTAAAATTTCCATAGCATCCTAAAAACACGAAGATTATTTTCGACATGGTAGAAGAATTCATTTTTTTCAAAAATACTAAACTTAAATCTTTCCACACTCCAGTAGAGACCTCAGCTTTCAGAAAGAGATGAGCTCTCCTTCACACTCTATCATAAAGGAGGAGGAGAATGGAGGGGCAGCCAGGCAGGCTGAAAGCAAGAGAGAATACGAGAGCTTTTTAAAAACACTATTTGTATGAATTGGCCACTATGACCATATACTAACAACTGCTAGTAATAATTTCCTTGTTTAAAAGGTTCCAATATTTAATACTATAGTTAAAGGGTCACTGATTACCTCAGTGTTACACACACTCATACACACACACAATGCACAAAACGTGGTCTTGATTCTCCTACCTTTTAGTTTCAAAGCTTGAAAAGCAACCTTGGCAGTGTCTTAAACAAAGTATCCTACACGTTCACCTTAGACGCACTGTCCAGGCTTTAAATATGGATAATGTTACGACTAGATACTAGTCACCCGAAGTTACCCTTATATGGCCCCTAAATCTTGATTTCAAAATCCAAAAAACTTCTCAACAAACAAGAATTCTCAAGGGGTGGGGGGAACAAACTCTAGAGACTGCTTTGGGGATGGGGTGCTACATTTATCACTGACCTTAATTACTATTTGACTGGTGACTGCCGTCACCGTCCTGGGAGAATTTCTCTCCTATCCAGCCTGGGAGGAAGCGATCAACCATCGTACAGTTGTGAGCTGTGAGGGAACCCGATATTCTTTATTCACCGAACAAAAACCTTATAACCTGATCCTGCCTGTGCTTTGGCCGTAAATGCTGCCTGCGCAGCTGAGGCTTTCAGAGGGGCTCTCTGGGAAAGGGAGGACACCCTGTCTGCCCGAGATCAGCTTACTCCACAACCAGAAAGGGCTCACTTTGAAATACGTATCCCCTGCTTGGGGGTTCAGAATTTATGCATCTGTACTTGTGTCCATGACAATTTTATTGCATGTCCAGGAAACAGAACAATTAAAGGGGCGCTCCTACAGGAGTCTAGCTTCTGAAAACCTAACATCTCCCATGAAATGATACAGAATATATCAAGATCTGGGCAACCACATTTGATGTAAAAATTTAATAGGTCGTATGTTGTGAATTACATACGGGTTTATATTCACTGAAGTCAACTAGCTATAGTCTGTTTCTTCCTGTACTAGGCTGAAAAGAAGGGCCCAGACTAGGAAGGCTGGGATTTAAATAAAAGATATTAGATCCTTCTGTTCCCAGGCTGAAACAGGGATTAGAATAACACATTTAAATACCTTAATGTTTTTAGCACAAAAAGCATTAATTCGATACTCTGCTTCCTTGAAATGCTTTATTAAAGCCCCCCAAACTCTCTCAGGAGTGTCTGCCTTCCTTGGAGTTAACATACATTTATTGTTCTCCACTGCAAATTTCACTAGTATTTCAAAACAGCGTGCCTGGCCTCTGCTGTGGGGATGGTGGGAATAGGAAATAGAACCGAGAAGAAACCTGAGAAGGCTTTGAGTTTTGACATTTTAGAGCAAGCTTATGGCTCCTTCAGGACCACGGATCATGAGCTCATGCACCACTGAAAATAAATGACGACCAAGACGCTTTAATAGAATGATTTTAATTAGACCTGCCCTTCACCTGTCGCAAAGGTCACCTGATAACCAATCCAATAAATAAGGTGAGCTGTAACTACCTGTACTCTGGAAAAAGTGGGGCAGCCTGTCTGCCTCTTGACCTTCAGCCCAGGCCCGATCCAAGCAACCCAGAGCCTTAGAGAGCCACAGGGATGGCAGTGACCAACACCATGTACACCCACTCTCCCAAATTTGAAAATTTGAGAGTGGAATTTGTTGGGTGGAAATGCGAAGAAGTCAGACAAAGCTCTTTCTTCCAAGAATCATATGCCCCTTCTCAAACCTAAAGCCTGTATTTAACACGCCACAAATTCTTGATGTCGATAGTAAGAAATGATAAGGCTTTTCTGGAGCTACATTTGCCCACACCCAAAGAATACACACCAAGAGTGAACTCTAATGTAAACCATGGACCCCGGCTGATAAGGATGTGTCAGTGTAGGTTCATCGATCGTAACAAACGTACCACTGTCAGCAGGGTGTATGTTGATAGTCGGGGAGGCTCTGCATGAGTTGTAAAAATCTCTGTACCTTCCACTCAATTTTGCTGTGAACCTAAAACTGTTATAAAAAAATAAAATCTATTGGGAGGGGGAAGCGGCAGCATTCTACCATTGCCAAAGCAGAACATGAAAATGACTCCTACTGGTTCTTTACATCTGCTAAAGTCCCAGAAAGTGACAGAGAAAGATCAACAGACATCAGGCAGATGGGACAGGAGGGCCTGGGTGGGGGAGGGGCGAGCATGGGCACAGTGACCAACCATGTGAAGGTCTGTGTAAAGAGAGAACATGAGCCCCAAGACACTGTGCACGCACAGGAGAAATCAATTATAAGAGCTAAGTATAAGAGTAGTCAACTTAATCTACTGCAAGCTTAATTTGTAACCTGCTCTTCTAACTGATTAAGACTATTATAATAGCACTTCTTTGGACAAAGCCTGGTCTGAAATATAGTTGGCTGTGTATTTCTATCTCCATAATTAGGCTGTCAGCTACCTGGTCTTAGGGATTTCTTTTACTCATCTTTAAAACCTGTAGCACCAAATACAATAGGTAACAAGCAAATGTCTCTTGAATTATCCATTTTTCAGTGATTGTTTTGGACTTCAAACACAGCTCTCCTTGTCCTCCTTCTTAACTTTAATTGTTTTCATTTCATGTTCAAGAATATACTTATCATACTAAATGAGTAATGATCATATTTCAGTTCTGATCAAAGAAAAATAAAGATTAAAGTATTATCCATTGCAATGCCTGTTCAGAGAGGCCCAAATCTCAACCTTCAAGTCCATCTGGTAGCTATACTTTTCAGAGTAAATTAATACACCAACAACCACATTTATCAGGTTACTGCCTCCTATAAGCAGTGGCCACCACCTAAAAATCAAGTTTGCCATTTATGTGGTTTGATAGGCGGGGTCAGTGCAACTAGCACCTGCCCCGTTCACCTTGGCTGGCAGCTGCAGTGGACAGGTAAGCAAGATCACGCTGCTGTCAGGGCAGAAAGCCTGATGCTTAGCTTGGCCAGGAGATCAAGACCAGAGCTAGTGACATACATGCCTACTTGCGCTAGGGCTACAACCAGAGGGGGGTTCAGAATGAAGAAAGTTCCAGCCAAGAAACCTGAGAAGTCTAGGGGATGTATCAGGAGCACAATCAGCAGAGGCTCCCAGCTTTATGCATTTTACTCCTTATCCCGTAAAAGTCTAGAAATACAATGCAGAAGGTGAGAAATACTTAAATCTTGCAGTTATACCCACCTCACAGTTGAGAATGGGAGTCATTGACCAAACTGAGCCTCAACTAAGGGTGTGTGTTAGGAGAGACTAAAGCAGTGTTATAGCAAGCAAAGTTAGAGAGAATACCCTCTTTTTCTTTTATTTCTCACACACAAATACATAGGATCTCATGAAATTGAATTGATATATACTATAGATAGAATCTAAAGCAGTGATACAATTTGATGTTACAATTTTTAAAGGAATGTCACAAAATAACCCATCACCCACTTAGAGTGCAGTTTCAAAGGCAAAGTGAAAAGTGCATCCCAGGCCTTCCTTTGGGCTCCAGGGACATACAGGTGACAGGAGCACGCACTGTGCCCAATGAAGCTTATTTTTTGTGGGTTTTTTTCCCCCAATCCTATGGCCCACACCCAGATTCTGTGACCCGAGGTCCAAGGTGATCCTAACCTACACGTGGGGAAAAGCCTTTATGATCCTGCGGGTTGCTAAGAAAATCCTAGCCCTCTTACAGCAGCCGGAGAGTCCATTCTATTCCAGCTGGGCTCAAGCTGTGGAGGGTTCAGGCTGTGGAGGAGGGAGGACAGAACTCAGGTGATGACCACGTGTGATCGGATGAGCAAGGCGGGATGGTGGGGAACGCTTCACACGAGAGGAATCCACGGTTAGGGCAGATCTGGCATCCTTGCCTCTGCTCATCCAGACAACCTCCCCAGTTCTGTGTTCTCGCCTCTGTGACCAACAATGAGGGTTTCTAATGTTTCTTAATATTGTTTTTTTTTTAAAAAATTGAATGCTTTACAAATTTGTGTGTCCTCCTTGTGCAGGGACCATGCTAATCTTCCCTGTATTTTTTTCCAATTTTAGTATATGTGCTGCCACAGCAAGCTTTAAAACCTATACTTTAAAGTTGGAAGCAAAAATAATATTTTATTATTTTATAATCATCATCATCATAAAGGAGCAGCAGCAAGTGCTGATTTAACACACACTACTTATTCATCAGTGACGGAGCAAGTACCCTCCACGCATTGGCTAATTTAATCCTCACTGCAACTCCGAGAAATCAGTTATGACATCCTGATCAACTCAAGGGCGAGAAAACTAGGCTCAGAGTGGTTGACACAGTATGCCCAAGGTCACAGAACTTAACAAGCGGCCAAGACAGGACCCAACCACAGCTGTCTCACCCCAGGGTCTGCCTGCTCAACCACTCTGCTCCACTCCTGGCTATTGTGCAAACACCCATTAGAGAAGCTTCACCTACTTCTGCTGAGCAATCGGGCCAGGCCAGGCCAGGCTGGGGGACAGAGCACAGGCAAAGGATCATAGGTACCCAGCACTCTGAGAAACCCACAAAGTTACCTGATCCTGAGTCTCGGTTCTTGCCTTTGACTTGCAGGTGTTCCTGCTGCCTCATGCCTCACGAAGACCAAATATACGCGAAAGGTGGGTAAGCATTTTGAAAGATGGGGGAAAAACCCACCTCTTAGCTTCTTCCTGACTCTTGGATTAAGTGTCAACCACCCCTCATCACCCATCCATTGAGGTCACCATCCAGACTCCATGCTAGTCCTGGCTAGGAAGACTCTCCCCTAAGTTCCTGGCTTCAGGGCCCTCCAGGGTTTCTGGATGGAGGTGGGATGAGAAACAGCAGAGAAGAAAATTTTGGCTAGTGTGTCCCACAATCCCTTAAAGTCCTGTATCAGATTGTTTTCATGCATAACTTTACATAATTCTTTATATACCAACCCATTAAATTGCATACTAATTCACACTAATATTCATACATACTGAATATGAATGTATGTAAACACTTAAATAAGACTGTGAGTTCTTGCAGAGTAAAGATTATGTCTTCAGTTTTTAATTATCCATACATCCAACAAAGTACTTGGCACACCATGGCAGCTGCCAAGTTTCCCTCCACGGAGCACGTTGCAGAAATAACAGAAGCAGTTCTGCTATATGCTGTGAGGTGAATGGAGCACATGGAGGTTTGGAGAAGTGAGCAAATGGGAACAAAGAATGAACAACGGTCAGCACACCTCTCTCAGGAGCTTTGTGCCTGGGCGAAGTTAGGAGTTAAAGTGGGGAAAGCCTGCCTCTGCAGATGGAATTGTAATAACATCAGCGCTTTTCTTGAATGATTAGAACTGTGTAATTAGCTTTAGTCTGTCCTGATACCCGACAATCACATCAGCTGTTCACTAGGACACGTTACAAACACAAAAAATGTGTAACTGCCACCCTCATGATCTCATGATCAAACACGGAAGCATGATTCTTTCTCATTTGTGTACTAGAAATAGTTTTTCCTCTTACTCTTGTCTCCCAAAATGAAACAAAACAGCAAATAACCCAATAGGGATACAATTAATAAAATGGAAGTCCATAATCCATTTTACTCTTCCCAAAGAAAAGGGACAGAAATTGATAGAAGACAGATTTCAAACAAGCTTAACTATGTAAAATAACACCAGTGAATAAGTCAAACACAGAACTACCCCCTCTAACAGATGCCCATGTTCAGTTAGCCTAAAAATCCCAATGAAATCTGTAATTATGTATTCTCTTCCATCACAGATGGCCTGTTGCTATAGTAAAAAATAAAATTTAAAAAGCCCTTTATCTCTGAAATGATTGAATATTATAAAAAAAGTTAAAATCTGAACTTGTTTATATTTGATCTGAACCAATTTTAAAGCTAAGACCTCTCTGCCTACTTTTTGACATCAGACAATTCTCCGGGACACTTTACTTACCGGAGGCTCTATGTGAGCTCCAAACCTCGAGGTAAAGTTCTTTTAAAATTGAAGATATTCATTTTTACTCAAAGAAAAATACCTTTCAACATTATTGAAAAGGTAATTTCGGCTGATTTTTACAAAGGTAGTGCACGGTGGTGCCTGCTCTCTCTCTCTCCATATATACAAATATATACCATTAAATCAGATTAGTAAAAGCTCAAAAAAGAACACATTCCATTTGAAATGTTTAGAGTTGAAACTTTCCTAAGAAGCAAATAGAAGGCCATTGTTTCCTGGGAAGATAACGGTCTGATGGGTCTGGGCAGTGAGCACGGCAATAAGCACGTTCTGTTTGACTTGCTCTCTGATAATCCGAGCAGTAGTAAAGCAGACGCCAGGCCAGTTAGTTTAATAAGCCACCAATCCTCTTTGTCAGCTTTCTTTGTACATTCTGGAACTCTTTATTGGCAGGTAATGAAGTTCAGGTCATTAACAAAACAAAGAAAAATATGTTCAATAATCCAGCCACGTAGACTGTAGCAAACTAGCTAACCAACATAAATGTGTCGGGCAATTAAGTTAGATTTGTAACGATAGCCTGACACTTTTGAGGTGCTACAGCGATAAGGCGGGGCTCTCAATCTCCACGGAGTCAAATGGTATCGGCAGTGCGCCTAGCAGCTCTTGGAACAAGTCAGACACACATGCTGCTAAGTGCAAGGGGAGTAATTTCTTTTTTCAAGTCCTTGAGTGAATAAAGGAGAGAAAAGTATGCATGAAGGCTGGCTTAATACACTTAAATGGTCATTGGGAAATAGCCATTCTCTATTTCTTCCAGATGCTCTGTTAACTAAGGAAACAGACTCTTCTTTAACTCTGAAGGCTAAGTTTTGACACACGTGGTGTTTCTCTCTCTCTCTCTCTCTCTCTCTCTCTCTCTC
>NW_023254638.1:0-10631 GCF_002007445.2 Ailuropoda melanoleuca | reverse complement strand
CACCTGGGAACTTGTTAGGAATGCAGATTCTTGGGCCCCACCCCAGAACTGCGGGTCAGAGACTCTGAGGCTGTGGCCCAATGATTTGCTTTATGAAGTCTTCCAGTAGTTCTGAAGCCTCCTAAAGTTTGAGAACCCACTGATCTAGAGCAAAAGTGTGGGTAGGATCCTAACATTATTCCTCCTTTTTGAAGTACATTGCGGCTCTATTTCAAATTCAATTAAAAAATATTTGTTTTCATATTTTATACATGATCTCTTTTAGAATTTGGAGTATTTAAAAGTACAAGAATCCTAGCCTGAAATTCTGATCTTATTCTCCTACTCTCCTCCTTGGGGCCTTACTCGACTTGACAATTAGCGCTGACTAAAAGTACCTTTTCTTAAAAAGTTCTATAGTCTGATGTGTTTTCTGCATTCAGTTATAAAGTATTAGCTGACAGAAACCACCTTGTTCTACTTGTATTTGAAACATTCCCATTTTAGAAATGCACAAATAGGTATGATATCATTAAAATTGTTCTGGAAAATTCCTTGGGAGATCCATTTGGCTATATAGGTATTTTATTAATATGATTGTTAAAACTCATTTTTCCAATATGTTGACACCAGGAAGAAAAATAGTGAAAAGTTGCTATAGCCAATAGGGAAAGAAGGGAGGACACTTTCCCCGACTCCTGAATATCTTTAATCAACTCAGTTTCTAAAACATTTCTTTCCCTACTAATATTTTGATTTGATATTTGGTCTGGGGAAGTGAGGAATTGTTTAGGTCAGCATTTCCCAAATGGTGTTCCTACAAGATGTCAAGTTGTGTCTCAAAGCAAAGATTCTGTGGGAAATACATCTGGGAAATGCTGTGTTAAAAAAAAAATTAAGTAGATTCATTTCATGACTTCTTTGAATTCTTAGTATGGTAATATGCAGTGTGATTTTCCAAAGGGGTATGTAGTACCCAGCACTTGCCAGATTTTTTTCAAATAAAAATTTTTGGAAACAAACCCACAAAGCATTGTTTCTAAGGATCTTCTGCACTGACATGGAAATAGAATTGTTACGTGGAATCCTTCTTTGTAATGGTAATTTATGCAAAGAAATTTTACCTTTAAATTCCTTTGATGATTACCTTAGTTTGTAAAATATTTTGCTAGCTGACTCTTGGTGTCCTGAAACTAAAATATAGCCCCTGGGTATATGAAATGTGTATCTGGGTGCATCTCTGCTTTAAGTAATTGCTTTTTATGTTTAATAAAAACAACACTTCTGGAATAATGTGTTTTAGGCAATTTAATAAATATAAAATGAGTGTGACAGATATTGCTCAAATTAAAATCTTTGCTAAATTTTTAAAAAATTTTTAGTAATAGAGACTAGTTGACATTTTGACATTACTGGTGATAAGGTAAATTTATTTCAGCTATTAACATTTTCTCATTGAATATGTATAGACTATACTGTTAAATAATGTGTTAATAATTAAGACATTAAAAAAGAAGTATTAGTCTTCTATTGCTGCATAACAAAAATTGTCACAAATAGAAGCTTCAAACGACCGCCACCTATCAGTTCACAGTTCTGCAGGTCTTAAATCCAGCTAGGCATAGCCAGGTTCTCTGTTCATGTTATGGGGAAGCTGAAATCAAGATGTTGGCCAAACTGAGCTCTAGTCTGGAGGCTTTGGGAAAAATCCATTTTCAAACTCCTTCAGGTAATTGTCAGATTCACAGTTCCTTGCCACTCCATAACTGAGGTCATCATTTTCTTGCTGATTGTCTCACGGCATTGCTCCATGGTCCTAAAGGCTGCTTTCAGGTCCTTTCTGTGTGACCCCCTCTACCTTCAAGCCCACAAGAGTATGCCCAAGTCTTTCCTGTGCTTTGAATCTCTGACTTCCTCTACTGCCTCTAGCCAGAGAAAACTCTCTGCTTTTAATGACCTCGTGTAATTAGATCTGGCCCACCTCGGTAATCTCCCTTTCTTGAAGTCAGCTCTTCTGTCCACCATAACCTAATTGTGGGAATGATACCACATTCACAGATTCCACCCACATTGAAAGGGGAGGGGATACAAGTAAGAGGGGTGATGTGGAATCATCATAGAATTCTGCCTACCGCAAAGTATAAGGCACATGCCAGTTGTCCAACGTTTAAAAATTAGTCAGTAGGTAGATATACAAACATAAACAGAATATACATTTTTAAATAATGAGTATGGTTAGTGCAGCAATAATTTATAGAAGGGCAACATCAGTGGAATCAGTTGGTTAGAAAGGTCAGATAGAGTTTAAAAAGAAATTGCACTCGACCCTATGGGATAATAGCAGTAATGGCTAACATTTATTAAGTTATGAGCCCTGGGTACTGTGCTGTTTATGTGTATTATCTCATTTGATCTTTACAAAGTCCAAGTACAATGATTCCTGTTTTAAAGTCGAAGAACCAGAAGCTTAGAGAGGCAAAAGTACCAACAAGTGGCAGAACCGGGAGCACTGCCAAGCCAGTGTTCTCCTTGTCACCATTCAATGTGACAGACCTTTGTTAGGTCTTTACCCCGTGCTGGGCACTCTGCAAGGTGCCCTTAATACAAAAGTAAACTACACTTCCTGTCCTCGGGACTTTCACAGTAAGAGAGAGGGAGAGGGAAACAAATCATCACCCTTGAGTACGGAAAGCGCAATGAGAGAGCATGTATCAAGTACAATGGCTTCACAAAACAAGGAATGATCGACTCCAGTTGAGTGGGTCACCAAGGGCTTCTCAGAGGGGTGACCCTTGAGCTATATCTGAAGAATGAAGAGTTCTCCAAGAGAATGTGGAGCATTGGGATGGACAAGGAAAAATCCCAGATAGGACCAAAGGCAAGGAAGAATGAAATCATGTAGCCCTTTTAGGGAAATGCTCATATACCTGGTGGTTCTGTATGGCCTGATCTTGGGGAACTGGGAAAGATGGATAAGGCTGGAAAGGAGGCCAGGAGTCCCATCATAAAGGGACTTGCATGACATAATGACCAGTTTGGATTTACCCCACAGGTAGGGAATAGGAGTTGTTTTAAATAGGAGAATAACATGGACAGAGTTGTACCCAAAATGATAATTTCAGCTTTCATGTGGAGGATGTATTTGAGAAGGACAAGAGTAGAGCGGGGAGACCAGTTAGAAGATTACCATCACAGTGTAGATGGGCAACATCAAGGGCCTGAGGTAAGAGGCAGGATAGACAAATGTGAAGGGACAATGGGTAGATGAGATTTAGTGACTGATTAGATGTGGGGCATGAACAAGAAAGGGGATTTAGGATGACTTCTGGGTCTGATTTAGCATGTTCTTTGGATGATGGTGCCATTAAAGGCATAAGGAGGGAAAAGTAAATTCAGCATTGGCTCCATTAAGGCTGGGTTATCTGTATTACATCCAAGTAGAGACATCCGGACACATGTGCGAATGTTGCAGTGTCTGGGTGGGCACGTGCACAGCATTCGAGAACATTTGTGGGGAGTAACTTCCTAAAACAGGTGATTCCAGGGAGACAGAAGTAAAACCAGGAGAGAATACTAGAAGGGATCTTCTGCAGAGCAAGTGAAAGGTGACTAGAGAGCCAAAAATGGGGGTAACTGGAGAGAACATGAAATTCAGATTAAGACAGTTCTGTGTTTTGTGGTGTGGTTTTCCAAGGGTGCGCTCAGCGTGGAGTGATGCAGACATTGTGCCCGGATGGTGAGCAGACTCCCCACTCTGAGGCCTTCCCTGAACACATGTACCTTGGTCAGTTCACTGTGGTCCTGGAGCTCTTCCTCAGGCTCAGAAATTTGGTTTACTTAATTTGTTAATTATCATTATCGTCGAAGTGGAAGTAGCCACTTGCAGGGGGAGCGATAATCAGTTGCCTGCCTGGCTGACCAGGACCCAGTCCTTAGGAAGCCAGTCTGCTAGGGGCTTGCTCTGGGATTGTGGGCTAGTGAAGGGCATTGTTAGGTGACTCCAGTGTTCACTAGTGTCAGAGCCTGAGTTATCACGTTCTCCCTCAACGGGCATGGGTAGACATTCTGGTTGACCTAACAGCTGTTGCCCACTTCTTACTCCTTAGGTTCCCTTTGCTGGCCCTTCTAGTCACACTCTTTCTCTAACCCAGGTTTGTTGTTTGCTTCTGCTTGCCAAATGACAGTTGCTTTTTCATCCTTCCCTGGTATGACTCCCAGGTTTTGATTGGAGCTTGGCATCATCCCCAGCTCCGCAGTCACTCATTTACGGAGCAAGCATTCTTTTGATTCACTTTTGCTGGTTGCAGCCATTCTGTAGAGCTGTACCCAGGTAAATCATGATGACAACTCCCCAGGACTCACAGGGCAGTCCACAGTCACCCCCCTGTAAAGAAGAGTCAGAGAGCTTAGACCAGGAACGCAGGCTTAGATTTAAAAGTCCTTGAATTGGGACACCTGGGTGGCTCAGTCGGTTAAGTGTCTGCCTTCAGCTCAGGTCATGATCCCAGAGTCCAGGGATCGAGTCCCGCATCAGGCTCCTTGCTCAGCGGAGAGCCTGCTTCTCCCTCTCCCTCTGCCTGCCGCTTCCCCCTGCTTGTGCTCATGCTCTCTCTGTCTCTCAAATAAATATATAAAATCTAAAAAAAAAAAAAAAAGTCTTTGAATATCTGACTAAAGAGTGTGTCCCTTGTCCTCTGGAACAGAAGGGAACCCCTACAGATATGGGTGGGGGTGGGGGGATGGCTTGATGAAATCTATGTTGAGGGGAAGTTGATCTGGGGCTGGAGGTAAACTGCATTCAAATAAGGAGAAACCAAAAGCTGAGAGCCCGGCTAGGAAGCTGAGACAATGCACTTAGAAGAAATGCAAGGCCAGGACTAAACCGGTGACAAGGTAGGGTAAGGAAATGCCACGTTGAATTGTCATTGCAGAGACTGAAGCAACAAGACTCGGTGACCGAAGGGCTAGGGAGAGTAAAAGAGGAGAACATTGGTAATACTATCTTTCTTGAATTGTATGATTGTTTTTGGCCGCGTTTTGGGGACTTGACTTTACTCATTTGAGGTGTGTGTCTATAAGCATTATGTATGCAGAACTGTGGTTTCAGTGTGACAAACAGTCTGTCAGAGTGTGGCACTCTCACCCTGGTTTACTTAGGACATTTAATAGAACGAGCAGCTTTAAAAAATGCCAACCTATAGGCTAATTGAGACTGTTTTCCTTTCTCAGATCTCTTAGGAGGAAATGTTCCTGAGCATAAACAGTGCGTCTGGAAGAAAAAGGAATAGAATTCTGAGAGAAACTCAGGCTAGTGGAGGGAGGGTGGGGGTGGGGGGAAAGAATTATTTGGTAAGCGCTTATTAGGCACTTACTAGATGCCCGAGGTGGCATGAGGTGCTGTGCAGGCTCCAAAAGCTGTATGACAGCTCCTTCTCGTAAGAGCTTAACACCTGCTCCAGAGCCAGATCCTACTGGAAGAAATAACCAGAAGCAAGCAACATGAAAGAGTCTATAACTGAGCCACTAAGCCGTGCATAGAGATTAGCAGTATTTATGTACAGACTGAGTGATGGGCCTCTGGAAGCTACAGCAGAGAAAACAACAAGGTTAGGAGGACAAAAAAAAATCATAGCTTGAAAGGAATAGGCAAACTAGGGCTGGTAAGTTTAGTAACAGATTCCAGAGGGATTTATCCTCTCTATCCCCCCCTCCCACTTCCCCAGAGGTTTATTCTTTGCAGATCACTTTTCTGTGTATTAATCTCATTTAGCCTCAACACAATCCAGCAAGGGAGACAAGGTAGGGATTATAAAGAGGGGGAAGGATTTGGGAGAGATTTATGCTGTAGAAACAGCAGGATTTTATGACCAATTAAATCTTCTGGTTGAGGGTGAAGGACGAGCTGAGGATGACCCGCCCCCGCTCACTCACTCATTCACTCATTAAATCACTTGTACAAGTACTTCTTGGGGGTCTATTACGTGTCTGCTCTACTCTCTTGGGCTAGGTTCCCAGATTCCTGGCTGGGGCTGCCAGGTGGATTATAGTGTCACGGTCTGTTGCAGGCAACAGTGGAGAGACATTGCCTGCTCCTGACTGTCCTTCCAATTTCCACCCTGTGAATTTGGGCCGCTGTGGGACACCCAGGTGAAATTGGCAAGTAGGGGATTTTACAGAAAAGTTTGACTTTTTCAGGAAAGAGGTCTGGGACGTGATACAGATTTGGAAATCATTAGCCTCCAGGTGAGCGTTAAAACCGAGAGTGGGTTAAGTGACCTGGGGAGATCTTATAAGATATTTAACAATTCTGAGCTTTTAGTTTCCTTCTGTGGGAGATGAAGATAATATGTACATTACAGGATCATCTTCGATCAGACAAACGTGAATGGGCCTGGAAAATAGCAAAGCATTGTAGATGCTGACAATATTATCGCTGATATTTCAATACTATAGTGTCAGCACCTTCTCGAACCAAGCAGTTGAGCAAATTCCTTAAAGAAGAGCAAATTTTGCACGAACACCCCCCCCATTATCTTATTATCGTCACACCTCCAGGCAGAGGTCAAGAGCTAACTATGAATAGGTCCTGATATTTTGGCTTTGAATGGAAATTAAGAATACTAGACTAATTCATAAATATATTCTAGAGATGAGAGGTGTGTCTGCTCAGGAACCAAGACAGGAAGATAATGCAAATCAGAAGGTTGTACTTTTATTCAGCCTGATTTCTAAAAACACAACTAATGAATAATTAATAGGCAAGAAATATTTTCAGATATTCTGGCTATCGAAGAGCGAGCAAGAGGGGAAATTTAGAGAAATTTGAGAGGAAAATTCAAGTTATCAGGAAACCCCCCAACCGTCAAAGTGAAAGCCAGGGGGAAAGCCAGGATACCTTTAGAAAAATACTCAAAGCAAATTTGGAGGGGGCTAAATTTAGGAGTGCTGTTTTGATTGAGTACAAGGATGAAATAGGTGATAAAGAGGGTTTTTTTTTTAAGATCTTTCTTTTTTCTTTTCTTTTTTCTTTTTGCCATTTTCAGCTCTGTGACACTAAGGTTTAAAAATAGCTTTCTTAGATGAATCTTTATTTTTCAGGTGATGTTACTACAACTAACTTTATGGGTTAGAACCCAACTAGGAATATTAAGGAACCCATTTACACCCAGTTTTTAATTTTTTATGCAGTGTGATATGAGAGCAGTGGCTCCCTGCCATTGAGTTTTCTGGCTTTTGTTAACTGATGGCCAGGGCCATAGGTACGCCTGCTTTTGCTGCTAGCACTCGGTCTCTGAAGTTCAGCAGGGGAAGGAAGAGGGGCACCCTGTACTAGAAATGTGCTTACTCTCCTGCTCACCAAAACACGGTGGGTAGTTTCCTATGATTTTAATTTTTGAGACCTCGGATATTCAAACTGTGATGTTCATCCTCCTCAGACCACAGAAATTAGCATGAAAGTGTCAGTTTATTTGTGTTTCTGCAGTGACAGAAAGTGAAGGAACCAGATACTTGATTTCCTCCTGCAGCATATACTAAGGTGTTTGTAGGTCCAGACATTGTGCTAATTGCTCGAAATACATAGATGAAGTCCTTGCTCCTAGGAACCTGGAGGCTAGAGGAGAAGACAACGCCAGGGCTAGGATCAGGGCACACTTCACACAAGTGGTTACACGAAATCTGAGTCTTCAAGGATCAGCAGGACATGGTCAGTGCGGTAGGGGTTCAAATCCCAGGCAAGGGAGAGAACCTGCAACATGAGATAATTCAGTAAGGGGCTTGGAGAAGCTCATGTTGTAAGGGGAGGTTGAACTGGAGAGCTAGTCAAGGCTGGAAGGGCCTCACGTGTCATTCTAAAAAAATGGATTTTATTTTGCATGTGGTGGGAAGCCTCCTGAAGAACAGTTAGGAGGCAAACATGCTGATCTCCTTGCTTTGGGGAAGACGCTTCTCTGTAGACTGAATTACTCTGAGAGCAGAGGTGGTTTTGTTCACCTTTGTATCCGCATTATTTCCCCTCAAACGTTTGAGCGCCTTCTGAGCGAGCACCGTGAAAGCCAGGGATGCTGGAGAAATTTGACTCAGCCCCTGCCGTCAGGGCCTCAGCCTGGCTAGGACAGAGAGAGAGAGATGATAACACGCACCTGCATGCAGTGGGCACCGGGGACACTCAGGTGTGGCAGGGGACCCGGGGTGGGGGGGAGCACCCCCCCCCACTTGCCCGGGGAAAGGTGGCGAGTCACGGGTTTCCTGCAGAAAGGTGAGGCTTTGGAGGATGAGCAGTGCAGTGAGGCATAGGAGAGCGGGGGGAACATTCAGAGAGGGAAGGAGAGGGGAGAAAGGCAGGTGCGGCGAGGGGAGGGACGACAGGAGCCAGAGGCACGTGCATGCGTGGCGCTCAGGTGTGTGGCAGAGTGAATGCAGGGTGACCTCAGGAGCAGAGAGCCCTGGAGGAGGTGGGAGGATGGCCCGAGAGCTGAAAGTAGACATGCTGGCCCGAAGCAAAGAGGAGCACATCCTGCGGTGAGAGTGGAGCGCAAGAAGTGGAGGGTGGCTGTGACTACGGATTGGTTTAAAGAAGTGGTTAGTGATAGATAAAGTTTCAATAAACATTGGCTTAGTCAATCACGTAATCGTATATCCTTAGCACCATGGAAGCCAGAATGACCGTCTGCAGATCTTAGATGCTTCTGGCCAAAAGGCTGTGCCTACCCCCTACTCTGGCCTTCCCAGGTTGGTGATCCTCCCCCATTCAAAGGTTCCACTCCCCTGTCAGACGTCCCAGGTGCCCCCACCTGACAGGGGGCTGAGGAAGCCCTTAAAGCCCCATCCACCTCCACCACCAGGGAGAAGCTTTGCTCTGCCTTCTCCTAGTCTTGTCCTGATTCAAAGGGCCTTCACTCTTCTCCCTTCCAGCCAGTTTCGTCTTTCTATGGAGATTGTTTTCTTCTCTCTTCAAATCTGTCTCCTTGTTGTCCTCAGATGACTCCTCGAGAGGATGGGAGCGAGTGAAGGGAAGGGGGGAATCCAAAAAGCAGGCTTGACGTGAAGATGATCATACTCACTGAAGTCATTACAGATGAGTCGGTGGCCTCAGAAAAATCCAGTAAATGGCAGTACGGATGAAAACAGGACCGGCACGTGCTGCCGAAGCTGGACTATGGGTTCACAAGGATGGGTTCACAGGGTTGCATTACTCTCTAATCTCTATCCTTTTGCATGTTTGCAACTTCCCGTGATAAAAAGAAAAACAAATAGTTGGTACTTGAATTGTGAGTTTACAATAATACCTCATTTTTGCCCGTCAAAATGAATAAACATACATTATTTAGCCATGTAAAAAAAAAAGCAGAAAGTGTCTTATGAGAACATTGTTGGGTCGAATCTCCCCTTCCCTTTCACCTCTGGCTCCAGTCTTTGGCGGTATCATCTGGTATTTTTCCTTCTTGGTTTTAATCAGACTCATCCTACAGTTTCATTCCTTCTGTCTGAGCATGCTGTATCTCTGTTCAGAACTGGAAAGGGTAACACTATTGTAAGGAAGGTGCCATTTATACCTAAGCCAAACCTTCCCCTGGTCTGGGCTCTTCTTTCCGCCCCAGCTATGACTTCAATGTGATGGGGGAGTTGCTGGGTGTCCTACTTGTTTTCAATGACCGCCCCCTTGGACATCTCGAAATTAGTCCTTTTTTTGTCCAGCTTTTTCACAGGTCTCTGATGTTTTAAAAAGGAAGTGTCTAGAACTTCCCCAGCACTGAAAAGATGCTTAACGATATTAAACATGCAAAACAAATTTCAGATATAAAAGATTCTTTTCAGTTGAGACCACATTGTGATTGAGAAACTTGAAGACAAGTAACTTTATGAGTCAAAAGATAAGAAACCAACTAACAAGAACAGCAGATGTTTTGGGTGGAGCCTGTGTCACAGGCTGGGGCAGAGTCATTCACATTCAACCTTCTAACTGTCCTTTCCTCCAGGACTACCCTATCCCGTTCCACCTCCTAAATGGTTCTGCATTTTCTTCAGGATAAAACCCAAATTTCTTAAAGGGCATATCAAATTCATCAAGATCTGACTCTGTGTCTCTCTCCCCTTGCATCTCTAGGTTTCCTTCCTGGAAGCCTTCCTTGACGCCTTAAAATCATACTGATTTCTCCGTTGGTGCTTCCAAAGCTTTGATCTATACCACACCTTGACTATTATTTTCCCTGCTACAAGTGTTTTGGACTCAGGTTTAGTCTTGGTTACCTTCATAGTACCTGTATTTGGCACCTACAAGGTTCCCCTAAAAAGCCTAGTAGCATCGGTTACCCTACCGAAAGGTAGCAGCCTCAAATGAAGACAGCTCATTAAAGAAAACCCTAGGGTGAAAACAGAAATACTATTTTCTAATAGTAGAAGAACATTCACGCTAAAATATATGACAGAATATAATAACTTTGTTTTGTTTTGTTTATTTATTCACTTTTATGGTGTGCTTACCAGGAGCCAGCCATTATGCAAAACACTTTGCCTACTTAACCTCAAGTACTTTTTTTTTAAAGATTTTATTTATTTATTCGACAGAGATAGAAACAGCCCGCCAGAGAGGGAACACAAGCAGGGGGAGTGGGAGAGGAAGAAGCAGGCTCATAGTGGAGGAGCCTGATGTG
>NW_023254637.1:0-9220 GCF_002007445.2 Ailuropoda melanoleuca | reverse complement strand
CTTCAAAGGGAGCCCCCCCCCCCCAACCCTAGCTGTGTGCATGCCCCAGGCAATGCCCTCTCAGACAACAAAGGTTTCACACTTCAGGGAGGGACAAAGACTTCACTAAAACAGTCTAGCATATTGCTAAACAAATAAACAAGCAAAGAGCAACAACAAAAAACAAGCCTTAGGGGAGGGGAGGGGAATCATTAGCACTTTCCTAGGGCTGGGGAAGGTAAGAAGATTGGTGAGGTGATGAATCAGGACTGGAAAGTTTCTTTTTAGGGTAATGCAAATGTTCTAAAATGAATTGTGGACATGGATACATAACTGAATATACTAGAAGACCCATGGTAGTGGGCTGTACAGTATGTGAATTATATTTCAATAAAGATGTTTTGAAGAGATTCAAAAGTACTTTTTAGGTATAAAAAGTGACAGTCTACCCTCAGATGTTCTAAAGTGTATTTAGACTGCCAAGCACTTGAGATCTTTTTCAGCCAAAGCAAAAATTATAAACGTGCCTGAATTTATTCACACAGTTTGGCAGGGGACCCATGGGAATTGGGTTCTGGGCTGATGTTCAGCCAGCATTTCCAGTGACCAGAAGTGATGATGTCAGGGTGACACATCGTTTGCCATGTTTGTTACTGGTTGAAATAAACACTCCTGCCTAGGGGCCATGCACGGGACATGTGAACTCTTCCCAAGTCAGCTGTGTTATGAACTCTAAAACTTGTGTATCTTATCACTAATCTCACAGTGACCTTATGCTTGTGAGCATGAGACCAGTAAGGGAAATGAAAGGTTTTAGGTAAGTGAACCAAATTAGAAACATCATTTTACCACCATGTCCTTCTACAGGTTTAAGAAGCTTGCAATTTTCTGATGATGTCTGTCTTTTGATTACAATTTTTTGAATGTGTTAATTAGAAGTCTTCTTTAGCCCTCATTGATTTGCTTCTTCAAAATGGAAACCCCTTGTCTGGCTGGTAGCTTTTACATAGCTGAGTCAAACGGCCTCGGCCCCGTTGAAGTTCATGCTAACTTGATTGGGAGGCTTTTATAGACAGTCCCTGTTACTTATTTGGCCTTGACGGAGGAAAGCTGTTTTTCTGCAAAGAAGATAATATTCCGTGACTATCATGAGGCACATGGGGAATAGTTAGGAGGAAAGTTTATCCACATAGACAGCAAAATCAGTAACGGCCATTAAGATGGCACTCATTCAGTCATCCCGCATCACTAACTCAACGTGTGCCTGGCACAGTGCTGGGCTTCGGGGACACGGCAGTGATCACACTGGACATGGCGCCCGCACTCAGCGCATGCGCCGCCCAGGGGCCCTTACGGGCAACTCAAGCTGTCAACCAACGAGACACTGCAGATATCATTCCTGTGCTCAGGCAATTTGTCTTTCTTTCAACTAAAGGGAAAGAATATTCCAAGTCTTTGTATTCAGAGGAATGTCCACCTGCATTTCTCTGTACATCTGTTCAAAAGAGGCTAGAAAAATGATGTAATGGATTACAGGTGTTTACACAATCATGACAAACGGAATATACTCTAATGCAAATTTACCAACACCTTTGCTTGCCTCTTACCCTATGTCATGTATGAAATTGAAGCAGTTAGGAAAGCATTTTCCTTATAAACCACTTTCAAATTCTTAAAACACTCACAATTTCCCGTTGCAAAATAAAATTGTGATATTAGAAGTTATTGACAAACAGTGATCATTTTTAAAAGAATTCCAGGAAGACAAAAGTTTCAGAGTAATGTATAAATCACAGGAAAGGAAATGGGGGAAAAAATGTAAGTGGGGTTGGAGGAGGCAAACCTGTATCTTACTGACAGTTTAGTAAGGTTAACGTTTATGGATATTTCATTACATTGCATTTTTTAAGCCACTTCTTGTGAAAAATCAGAAGTCAAAACCTCCAACCTATCAACAACAGGAGGGCAAAAAGGTCCAAAAGAATCTCCACACTGTCCTTAAGAGTTCAAGTGGCAGAGAGTACCCACCCCCCAACTCCCTCGCTCATTATGGACTCACCTATTTTAGGACTAACTCTGGTGAAGGTCTCCAGGCTCTACTGATGTCACATGAGGTTTTCTTGGAGTCTGTTGACTCCAGGCTCTGCCTCATTACCTGGGCACTCCAATTCGTTTAAACATTTGTTAAAGATTTGTTTCCAAACATCTCTTTTTTTAATATTTAAAGAAATATTGTCTTCCATTTTAAATCTATGTAATCTTTCGCTTTATTTTTAAATAAATTTACATAGTACTGAGAAGCATACAAAACTCAGCCCATATTAATGCTGCCATATTAAAGACTTATCTATCAAAACAAAACAAGAAAAAAAGACTTATCTATCAATTCTTACTTTATTGAGTGCTCTCTTTTTTTTAAAGGATGCTAGGTGCTAAATTTTGTCAAATGCCTTTCTTGCATCTCTGAAGAACAGAAATGCCCATCTGAGGATTTTTTAAATTTTAACTCAACAACATTAGATTTTATTAATGCATTTTCTAATATTTAACTATTCTTCAATTCCTAGGGTCAGTCTTACTTGGACAAGATGTATAGTTTTTTAATGCATTGCTGAATTCTTTTTGCTAGTAATTGATCTAAGATATTTACACAGATATGCATAGGTGAGATTGGTCAATACTTTTCGTTTTTTGATGGAATCTATCAAGTTTGGAGGAAAAACATCTTTTACTCACTTCATAAGATAAACTTATAAGTTTTACTTGTTTCCCCGGCATTGGAATAATTAAAGAGCGTTGACATGATCTTTAAAGCCTACTTTGGAGGATGAATCAAGTCTTCTATGACGCCATCAAGGTATGATGCTTTTTAATTACTTTCTCTTTTATTCTATGGCAACTGGTGTCTTTAGGCTTTCTCCCGACTGGGATCAACTTAGAAGTATTTTCTATAAAATTATCCATTTTATTAAATTTTAAAAGAAATTTTCCTAGAGTTTTTTTTTTAATATTTAATCATATTGTAAACAACATTGAACATGGATGCAAATCTTAATCTTGATATTTCAGTAAGACCACCAGGGCTGTGATAACCTCTGCATAGCTCTATTTTTTTAATTATTGGTTTTATATTCTTAGTTTTAATATATTCCACTTCAAATTTTACTAATTTATATATAGCTGAATTTACTTATAAACTTTCCATTAATTGGCAAGTTGCCAGCTTACAAGTGGATATGTATTTTATTTCTAAACCTTTTTATTGCAAAGAAATCCTATAAAATACCTGCTAGATTTCCTCCATCTTTTTCAGTGAAGTATACTTTAGCATATGAAGAAAGAGAAGACAGGTAGCCAAGCAAAATTTAGCACACTTCTTTTCTAAATCCAAATTGCATTGAAAGATTGCTTTTTAAACCTTAATAAGTCTAGATAACACCCGTAGAGTGTATTATCTTAGTCTTTCCTCCTTTATGATTCCTGTTTAAACCGTCATCAGTTTTTCTCTTCCATCTGAAAATGACCTCCTTTTGTTTACTAGGGAAAGATTCCCAAGAGTTCCCATTTAAAGTTCCCTCTCTCACATATTTTCTCTCTCTTCTGTATACCTTGTTTGGAAATCTTTGTTTTCTCAAAATTACTATTAAATATTAAAGTGACATTTTTTCCATTCATGCTGTCAGTGTTTCCTGATTGTAGAACAAAAAAAGAATGCTCTAGGATTCATAGCAATCCTTTAGGAAATCTTAGGACACTATATTTCCATTTTATTTGATTATATTTTTTTAAATGTTCCTTTATATTTTGAGGACTCTAGGTCCAGGGATTCTACGTTGGGAATTAACATAGTAAAGCACCCTTTTCCAAGTCATCCTAACAAAAGGAACACGGAAACTTGAAGAAGCAGTTTCCAGATAACATGGAAATAGTGTATTTCATTATGTAAATAGATTTTCCCTACACTGGCTTGCATTATGATCAGGCATCTGCTAATTATGCCAGAGAAAGACTAGAAAGGCCAATTTACATTCTGTTTATGGTGTCCTTGATTTGTTTCTGAAAACCAAACAAGATAAAGGGTTACAGATGATTTAATTATGGACAGTCACTGCCTTGCCTTCCTTTGGTGGATATCAGGGTCTCTGGCTCTGCCCCACAGCAAGGTCCTGGGCACCCTGGGGAAGACTGGTGAGCACAGACTCGGGCTGGATTTCTTCCTAAGCCCCTGATTGACACTGTCCTCAATACACTGAGGAATAAACTAAAACTAGCTGGTGGACTCCTGATTCATTGCCTCCTCAATGGGCTCTGCTCACCTCCTTAGCCATGTTTAAATAACTACTTTTCCAAAAGTACATTCCTAGGGACACCTGGGTGTTGCAATCGGTTAAGTGTCCATCTCTTGTTTTGGCTCAGGGTGTGATCTCAAGGTCATGATCTCGTGAGAGGGTCATGAGATCGAGGCCCACATGGAGCCTGTATTGGGCTCCATGCTCAGCAAGGAGTCTGCTTGAGATGCTCTCTCCCTCTGTTCCTCCTACTCCTGTTCTCTCACTCTCCAAAATAAATAAATAAATCTTTAAAAAAATAAAATACATTCTTAGCTCATTTTCTTTGTAATCCTAAATTCTGTCTCACACCATACACACACACTTATGTGTACATGTGTGTATATGACTTACCCACAGACTTAGTTAAAACTCAATTGTCAAGGGCACCTCAGTGGCTCAGTTGATTAAGCATCTACCTTTGTCTCAGGCAATGATTCCAGGGTACTGGGATTGAGTCCTGCATTGGGCTCCCTGCTCAGCAGGGAGTCTGTTTCTCCCTCTACCCCTCCATTCTTGTGCTCTCTCTTACTCTCTCACTCTCACTCTTTCTCAAATAAATTTAAAAAAAGAGAAAACAAGTATCAAGAGACATTTGGACACTGTGCGTTGCATCCTGTAGCAGGAGCCATAGGACCTGGACTCTGCTTCCAAATTTGGCTCTAATTGGCTAAGTGACCTTGAGCAATCTCTTCTGATTCATTCCCGTATTTAAAAAATAGGATTAACAATGGGTATTTCACAAGAATATTGTAATTAATAGTGTACATAAAAATATTCATAAAATCTAAGGAGCCACATAAGCAGGTAAAATCCAATTATCTTTGTAGCTCTTATTTGTTTAAAGTTTATATAAGTGCCAGTCAGCTTAAGTATATTTTAAGTATACTAAAACCGAATATTTACAACAACTCCTTGAAATAAGTACTATTATCCTCATTGTTCGGGTGGGAAAATGAAGCATGGAGAGGTTAAAGTAATTTGCTGAAGATCACGAAGTAGTGATTTGGTTATAGAACCTGTGTTCTGATTGTGACGCTATAATACCTCTTAAATGGTGCCTTGAGCAAGCAGACCCTCAAAAAGGAGAAAGGAGACATGTCTGTGTCTCTCAGATGGTTACGTTTCTGCCTTCGGTTTGGGTCATAATCTCGGGGTCCTGGGATTGAGCCCCATGTTGGCTGGCTGCTTCTCCCTCTCCGCCTTGCCTCTCCCCCCTCACTCATGTGTTTTCTCTCTCTCTTTCTCTCAAATGAACAAACAAAATCTTTAAAAAAAATTTTTTTTTAAAGGAGAAAGCAAATAACTAGACATGGTAAATTATATACAGTTAAAGATACTTATTAAAAAAAATTTTGTACTGTTCTTTGACATATCCAGCATCCATGGCTATTAAAATAAGCCAAACCAACTTCCTAAGTAACAGAATCTAAATCTTAATAGTTACTTCATGTTCATTTTCAAGAGTATTTATGAATGGCAGTCCTCTCTGAGTTTGTTATGGATACTTCTTGTTGCTCTCTCCTAAGTAGTCATTCACTTAGGACAAACAAAAATTTCATGCCAGTGATCATAAATGCTGATAATTTTTTAATCTTTATTTATTAGGAAGTTCACTTGTTATCTGAGTTATCTCATGTCTAAATGCTGATAATTTTTTTAATCTTTATTTATTAGGAAGTTCACTTGTTATCTGAGTTATCTCATGTCTAATGTTAAAATCTTTATTTTTGAGTTACCAGATTTATTTTGAAACCTTTCCCATGTAGGCAGGAGAATACATTGCTTTTCACCTGTTCCCAATTTAAACAATATAACATGCCTCCCATGCCCCACAAAAGTCTCTTAGATATTTTTCCTTCGATATTTGTGGTTGTGGTTGGTGCACATGAGTATTCATAAAATGGACCTATTGCTTTCCAGGCAAACTGTCTATTACAGCATCTTAGGACTGGGATACCGCAGGCCCACTCATGACTGGTGATGACCTACACAGTTTGTGTCTTGACCTGTTCTGTTTTAATCTTCCGCAAACATATTTCAGGTGCCCGAGATTGGGATGTCTTCCTCTTGTCTGGTTTCACAGGTTGACCTTGGAGCTTTCAACTTGGCGGTACGGTTTTTCATTTGCTTGCTACTCGGTGTGTGTGAAGGCAGCCTACGGGACACAGAGCATGTAGATTCCGTAGGCTTAGTTGTGTTTACACCTGATAGCAGCTGGTGGCATCAGAAGGGGGAAGGAAATGAGGCATAGTCTGCTCTTCATCTCCAATTGCCTTCCTCCCTGGAATCTTTGATATGCATAATTGGTGCTTTTCTGTATTATATGAAAAGTGTGATACAAAAATAGTTTGAGCCTCTTTTTCAGAAACTGTGGAGCTGCCAGGCTCCCTTTCTCTGATTTCTTTAAGCCCTGGTTCAACTCTGCCCCTAACATTGCATATGGAGAGCCGTGGACATTTTCTCAATGTCCTCACTTCTTTTTTAATAAGCACCAAAGTTTGGGCTCATTGAGAGAAAGTCTCCTAATTTAATTTAATCTCAGTTTTGGTAAATTTTCTCTCTCTTATTTTATCCCCGTGAAATACTTTTCTCTATGGTTTAGTTGCTAAAAATTCTGTATAATAATGACAGCTGTTTAACAATTTAAATTTTTGTTTAATGGAAAGATGGCTTACATGGTATGTAAAATGTTAACTGTCGACCTCAGAGAAACAGGAGATGTTTTAAAATAGTGTATATGAAGTTGCTCTGGGTGGAAGATGTTTGCTTCTGCCTGTTGTAATAAATATTTACCAATCATTTCGCCATTCGGCCCCCTTTGGGAGAGCAATCCAAACCATGTTCCTTAGATTTCCATTACAAATGTGTCCTCACACTGTTATTCTCACAACCTCTCACATTACTTATTGCAGTTGAGGTCGTTTCATCAAAATGCAAAGTAAGCCTTAAAATATGTAAAATCCATATTATTCTGGGCCCAACATACGTAATAATCATTGTCTGGCAATAATGAAAACTTTTTCTTCCTAAGGCAAGAACACTCTGCACATTATCCATGGGTGGGGCATGGGAAATGGGTCCTGAGGTTAAGTTATCTCTGGTTCCCGGACATATATAATTCCTTTTCTGACAAGTTCATTTGTAACGTACAATACACATGGATAAGCTATCGGTCACGTGATCATTTAAAGGAAGACTGAAAAAAAAAAGACAACCTGTTGAATGAAAGATCATTAATCTTTTACAAGGAGGTTTCAAAGTATAATCAAAGCAAATTTTGGTTCTGCTCCCTGAATGTTACATTGAGAACATCTGGTGTGTGGGGGAGAAAATGAGGTATCAAGTTCAGGTTTCCAATAAGTAAAGCAAAATAGAATGTCATTGAACTCAGTAAACAAATATTTGAATGGAATAGGGGGTATACAATCAATTAATTTTCAAAAAATAACTCGACTGTTCTATTTTTATTCTGTAGAGGAACTGAACCAAACTCCATAACATTGTCTATCCAAGGACCACTAAAGCATTTGCCTAAATAAGAGCAACTGCGATACGAGAATACAAAAGAGTTTAATGAAACATATCTGCCATCTCCATCTTACCATTGAATGAACAGTATTAAGTCCACATGTGAAAAATTCATACCCATCTCCCATATGAATTTTAACTGAAATAAAATAAAAGAAATTGGACTGTAAAAATCACCCTCAAAGACAAAATGTACATTTTTGGGGTGAAAAATGGAAAAGAAAAACAAAGCAGTAGGTGGGGTTTGCTGGTTTGAGAACTGGAAGCAGGTGGAGACTGCTGGCAGTTTGGGCTCTAGTAGGTAATAAAAATGAAGTGCCCCATAGGAGATGAAACTAAGCAAGAACTCACAGCCTAAAACCAGGGGTTCTCCATGCCATGAATGAAAGCTCAGAACAGGGGCACTCACCATTACGTGAGGTGATGGTTAGGCCTTTTAAAAAATTGCATCAATGGGGGGACAAGAGGAAGTAAATAGGGCCTAGAAATCAGTGCAGAGACTATGCTACCCATGAACTAGATGTCTGGATTTGCATTATTTACAGAATCTCTGTGGAATAGAGGCCCTAAGACACACTACAGAACACGTCAGACTTCCAGTCAAGATGAACCTGTAAACCAATATTCCAAAATTCATGAAAGAAAAAACAATTTAGGAGCAATAACCATGAGATGAAATCAATTTAATAAAATGAAAACACAATAAAGCAATATGAAAATTAAAATACATATGTTAAGAATTCTCAAGGAGATATAAGAAGATGTAACAAAACAAAAATATAAAATATAAAGTGAGAACAAAAAACACAGAAAATGAAAAGCACTGAAGGAAAAAGGTTAAAAATTATACAGTAATTGACATTAAACCAAACAAAGAAATAGAAAATATCTACACTGGAACCAAAAATAGAGACAATTAGTCAACAAGGGGGAAATGGGGAGGTGTTCTGCCAGAACACTGCAGAGGGATAAAGAGATTTAAAATACAAAGAGTAGTTAATAGTGATGAGAAATGGTTTGAGAGGACTCAACACACCCTAACTGGGATTCCAGAAAAAGAGAATAGAGGGAACGGCAGAAAAACAATATTTAGAGAATGGGTACCTAATTATTTTTAAGATTTTTGGAAAGATATGACTATTCAGACCATGAACACTGAGTGGCAAGCAGGTCAAACAAAAGTAAAGCCATGTTTAAATACATCCTGGTGAAAATGCAATGTCTCAGAGATGGAGAGAGAAATCTCATCAAGTACAGTAGCTCTCCTTATCTGCAGTTTTGATTTTGCAGTTTCCTTATCGCTGTCAACCACCGACTGGAAGGAAGTAGATGATCCCACTTCTTTTTTTTTTTTTTTTAAAGACTTTATTTATTTATTTGAC
>NW_023254636.1:3162-8775 GCF_002007445.2 Ailuropoda melanoleuca | reverse complement strand
GCTGCTGGGACACCTGCGGGATGACCTGCACCCACTAGAATGCCTGGATGGTTCAAAAAGGCGTGGTATGGGCTGGCGTCTATACTCAGCTTCTCCTCCTTTATCCTGATCATCGTTGCCCTGACAGCGCCCCACTGGCTGAGTGGGAAAATCCTTTGTCAGACTGGAGTGGACCTGGTCAACGCCACGGATCCAGAGCTGGTCAAGTTCATTGGGGATATTTACTACGGGCTCTTCCGAGGATGTAAAGTGCGACAGTGTGGGCTCGGGGGCCGCCAGTCCCAATTCAAGAGTGAGTATATTCGGGGCACGCAAGCTGCCATAGAACACTTTTTTTTTTTTTTTAATTTATAAGGATGCTTATGCCTAACTGTGGAATTTGACTTCTGCCTCAATCTAAGGCATGACGACATTCTTGTTCAGCACCAAGAACTTTTTTCTTTCCTGCAGAGGCTTATAGAAACATTAAAAAATAGGGATTTGTATACTTCTGTAGCTTACCTCTATTAGAAATAACTATTGAAATATTGAGTGCTTTCAGGTATCAGATATTCTGCTAAATGCTTTACATGGCTTCTCTCTTTTAAGCCTTATAAAAAATTTATGGAGAAGGAATTCTTTTTTTTAAAGATTTTATTCATTTATTTGATAGAGAGACAGCGAGAGGGAACACAAGCAAGGGGAGTGTGAGAGGGAAAAGCAGGCTTCCTGCCGAGCAGGGAGCCCGATGCAGCTCAATGCTGGGCTCGATTCCAGAACCCTGGGATCATGACCTGAGCCAAAGCTAGACGCTTAACAGCTGAGCCACCCAGGCGCCCCTGGAGAAGGAATTTTTAACGTTCCCGTTTTGCAGAGGACTACACTGAGACTTGGAGAGTTATATAACTTGCCTGAGGTTCCCCAGCCAGGAAACAGCGGAGCCAGACTTCAAACCCATGCCACGTGACTGGGGCATTCCCAGCCAGCCCAGCATGCTTCCACTTTGGTTTATATAAAAGCTCCATCATCTGAGAACAGGCAAAGGGGCTGTGTGCCTGGGCTCTGGAATCAGACTACTAGGGTTGAAAGCCCAAAATGGGCTATCCCCGGAGGGGAGCGCCAGGGCAAGGCATTGGCCACTGTCTGTGAACGCGAGCAGGTACGGCTGACATCCAGTCTCACATCAGAGCTGCTCTGGGTGTAAATAGACCAGAAATCCAAGCCCAGCTTTATGAAGGGTCTTCTGGGAATTAAAAACAAAGCAAAGTCAATATTCTGCAAGCCTTTAGAATCAACTAGATCGCTCATGAGAACAGCGTCCTACACAACCACACTTCATCAACATAATGCAATGCAAAGGGATAAGGAATTTTACTCATTGAGTTCTGCACTTCAGAGTTGCAGTTCTTAGAATCCTGCCCAGGGGTAAGTATCTTATTAAATGCATAAAGACAGAAAGCTAAACCCATTGACAAATATAATAATATGAACTGGCATCACTTATATACATAAAAGAAATACATATTTGTTATGGATGTTCAGGGGGAAAAAATCTCTGGGAATATTTATATTTACCCAGCAATTAAATTGGACCAGGGATATTGGAAAAATCTCTCTATTAAAAATATTACACACATACAAACACCCATAAACACACACACACACACACAACCAGAAAACACACATACATAAAGAGCTACGGCAACTATACACACTAGGAGATTATGAATTGGGTCTGTTTGCTATAAAAGATGTCACTTGGTGAGACGATTGGTGAAACTTGAATGGGGTGTCAGGATTAAGTGGCAGTCATGTACCAGCATGAACTCAATGATTCTGATACTGCGCTCTGTAAGGCAATCTCTTTTTGAATGAAATAGACCCTAAAGTACTCAAGGATGCAGGGACAATTTACCTGCAAATGGTTCAGGAGAAAAAAAAATGCGTTTGAAGGCCTGATTTTTAAGTAGTCATCATTAACTGAAATGAAAGAAACTCGTGAAGGAAGTTCCAAAGCTTGAACCAGAGAGTGACGATTAAGAGTCTCACGGGGGGCGCCTGGGTAGCCCAGTCAGTCATTGGGCGTCTGCCTTCGGCTCAGGGCGTGATCCCGGTGGTCCGGGGATCGAGTCCCACATCAGGCTCCTCCGCTGGGAGCCTGCTTCTTCCTCTCCCACTCCCCTGCTGTGTTCCCTCTCTCACTGGCTGTCTCTCTGTCACATAAATAAATAAAATCTTTAAAAAAAAAAAAAAAAAAAAGAGCCTCACGGTTCCAGAGACTTTAATGAGTAAGACGGTGCTCGGGAACACAATAAAAATAGCCCCTGGTAATTATATAGCATGATGTGTCATGTTACTATGGTAACTGCCTTCTTCCATACTAGATAATTTATGTTATGTTTATTATTTTTATCTGTCTCCACCCCTTTAGGATGTAGTGCCATGAGGGCAAGGATCTTGTTTTATTCGTTGATGATCTCAAGCCCCCAGAAGAGTGCTTCAAAAAACTGGCACCCAGTAACAATGAAATACTTTCGAATTCATTTGCTCTGAATGTTCCCATGCAAGACACCAAACTTGGGACCTATGCTACACTAATCCTCCCCAACCCTGCCGGTTAGGACAAAACTAAGGTGCAGAGAGGTTAAGCAACTTGCTGAAGGTCACAGAGCCCTGAATGCTGGAGACAGACCCCAACCCAAGTCAGCCTGAGCCCAAAATTCCTACTTTCCGCCCTGTTGCTCCTTCTGGAATTTGTGACTGGCAACTTTCCCAAAGCCGGGCATCCCCCTAGTAGTCCTTACTGTTCTCCTGGAGTTCAGCAAAAGGTAACGGGGAGGTGGTAGCTGAACGCGGGGACTCTCAGGAGTGGGAGGATCCAGGATGGATAGATCCCACTAGAAATGAGTGGTTACCCCAACCAAACAGAGGGTGTGTTAGTTCCTTGGAGCTGCCATAACAAAGTGCTACCACTTTGTGGTAAAACCGGGTGATTAAACCGGGTGATTAAACCAGGTGATTTAAACAATGGGAATGTATTCTCATAGTTCTGGAGGCTAGAACTCAGAAACCAGCTTATTGACAGAGCCACACTCCCTCTGGAACCTATGGAAGAAGGAGCCCTCCTAGCCTCTTCCAGCTCCCGGGAGCCCTGGTAGTTCTTGGCTTGTGGCCGTGTCATCCAGTCTCCACAGAGCATCCTCCCCGTGTCTCTTCATGTGGTCTTTCCTCTGCATGTTTCTGTGTCCAGATTTCCCCTTTTATCAGGACACCAATCACATTGGATTAAGGCCCATCTTAACAACCTCATAACTTGATTAGCTCTTAAAGACCCTATTTCCAAGTACTGAATGCTGGAGATTGGGACTTCAACTCCTCTTTTCTTGTGGGGGATGGCAGAGAGGGCACAGTTCAACTGATAATAGAGGATGTAAGTTGGCAGTTGGTAGGTCTAGCGTAATTCAGGACTCCCCAAGCACAAACACTGGTTCTGGAAAGGGAGCTGAAGCAGACACCAGCTTTGCAGTAGAAGGGCTCCTGAGGAGAAGAGACAAAGACTGAGCCCTTCCACAGCAGGGCCAATTAACCCCCTGCCATCCCAGCTCACAGAAATGCAAACTCCCTCTGCCAGAAGCCAGAGCAAAGGAGCACTTTCTGTTTGCCCACTGGAGGAACTCAACAGATGTCCCTTTCCCTTTTCTTCCGTCCGGGAGGGATGCCCCATTGGACACAGCCCCCAGGGGCTCATCTAACCGGGGCTGCTCTCTGAAGCATCAGAACCATATGAGAATCATAAAGGGTGTTTTAACATCAGATCTGTGTAGGGCAATGTTCAAGAAGGTTTAGTTCACGGCTGCCCTGGGGTGTCCCAGGGGAGGGTATATAAACTTCCATTCCAAGCTTCCACAGCGCCTTGAGTGTGATTCACTCTGAAAACTTTCACTGGAGCTGAGCCAGGCTGTGTCGGCTGGTTTTGCAACCGCTGCAGGTCAGGGACAGACTTGCGTCTATTACAATGTTCTCTCACCCAGGGCTGAAAGTTTGAAAAGGAAAAAAAAAAAAACACCTAAGGGACACTAAGAAAGGAGAGAAGCAATGGTTAAAGAGAAGGCTTGCAAAGAAAAATCCCTTGGAAGAAGCTCAGGGTAAAGTTTCTGATGCCGACCAGATAACCACATGGAGATAAATACAAATGGAAATACAGAACTGGAAAGAAAGTTAGGTTAGAACTAGGATGTCAATGTGGTGTGTCAGGAAGCTTCTCAATGGAAAGGATTTTGAAGGGAGAAGGACCAAAGTTCAAGTTCTCAAGCTTGGGGGCCACCAACCTTCTGTGACCACAGGGAGGCACGTGAGCCAGCAAAGAGCCTGAGGGGAAAGGGGTTCAGAGGACTGAGGGGAACCAGGAAAGCTTTGAGTCCTGGCTCCCCAGGGGGGACAAGGAGGGGCTGATCATGACATCAAAGGATGAAGCAGGGAGTTCGAACTCACTAAGTGGACCCTGATTTGACCAGGAGGGCTCAGTAGGAACCTGGAGCAGCTGCAGAAGAAGGGGTATGCTTGGGCATTCTTTAGCTTCTGTCATTTTTAATTCTTCAGAGTAATTACTGAAAGCAGTCATCAAAACTCCATATATCATATAGTATCTAAGACTATAATCTTATAGAGAATTCAGAGTCACCTTGCCCAAACTTAAGGGACTTAATGTCCAAGCCTATGCAGAAATGGGTTTAAGAAAATTTATTGTATATTCTTGTCACAAACATTAAACGAAATGGTGATGTAAAGGGTTTGGCTCTTGACATGACTGTGCTCAGTATATGTTGATTACCCTCAGTTCATATGCAGCTATTGCTACCCCATTATACTGATAAAAAAACTAAGGCTCTGAGGAGTCACATGACTTCTCCTAAGTCAGAAAGTAACAATAGAACAGCAACAGCCACGGCCGCCATTTTGGGAAGTCAGTCTTTCCCAGGCAATATCTGCCATACTGTATCATTTACTCTTCATGGCTACTGTGTGGTGGCCAATATAGAGAAAACAGATACAAATTAATATCTCACTAAATTATCCTGCCACATTAATATGGAAAATCAATATTCTAATAGAGTACGGTGTACATGAGAAGTAAGTGTCCATCATACATGGGAAAAAATGACTACCTTGCCAAGTCACCGCGAGGGATCCAAGGTGATGCTCCTAGCTTCCTGTCAGTGCTTATTAAGTGTTATTATTATTCCCACGCACTTCCCTTGATCCACTCAAAAATCTGGTAAGATGGGTCGGGGAGGCAGCGTGCAGAGGATCCTATTTTATACTTGTGGCAAATGAGCAAAACTGGGATTTGAACCCAGACCTTTGGATGCCAGGTCTGGCTTCACTCTGCTATGTGCTTCTACACTCTCCACAGGTGTACCTGAAACGTCTACCTCTCTGATTTAATGAAGGCAACTCTCTGATCAGATTAAAGCTTTTCTTTTTTTTTTTGTTTTAAAGATTTTATTTATTTATTTGACAGAGATAGAGACAGGCGGCGAGAGAGGGAACACAAGCAGGGGAGTGGGAGAGGAAGAAGCAGGCTCATAGCGGAGGAGCCTGATGTGGGGCTCGATCCCACAACGCTGGGATCAC
>NW_023254636.1:0-1408 GCF_002007445.2 Ailuropoda melanoleuca | reverse complement strand
AGCTGTTGTCATTCAAAGACCTGAACTCCAGCCCCAGCCCTGATATCCAGTTTTCTCATGAGAGGGGTCATTAGGATAGAACATCCCCGCCTCCCACAACGGCTTGCTGCAGCATGGGGCGGGGGGAGCAAGCATATGGTCAAAGCCTTTTGTACGAGGGAAAGCTCTACACAAGCTTCAGAAACCCTCTTGTTTATTTTCATTGTGGAGACACCACAGAAATGACTCCCACGGTAAGGAAGGAAACTGACATTCCCATGTCCCTCTAGCCCCTCGCTGCTCTCCAAGTGAGGTTTCTGGAACTCTGTCGGTTAACAATGCAAACTCCTGAACCCCCCTCCAGACCTCTGTGACCAAATAAACATTTTACTGGCCAAATGTGACTCCCCAAAACTATTGAGAGTGGCTGTTGCCAGTCTCACATGACGTCAAGTTGGCATTCAGTAAAGACTAAAAATCAAAATTGAAAAGCCACGGTATAAGATAGAAAATAGGGAATATTTCATTCCTAGTGTCTACAGATTAAAAGAAAAAAAAAAGACAGATTTTCAGTATTCGGAGAAGTAAAGCCCCTGAGAAGCTGTATTTGCTAACACTTGAGAAAAACACTCTTCTTTCCCACTTCAGATGACACAAGGTTGGGGGTGAGGGGGAGGGTGCTGTTGGAGGACAGGAGTGTGAGTGTTGGGGTCCAGGCTGCCCCAGTCCAGCCACAAACTGACTCGTGCTGCAATTTGCCCAGGGCAGATTCACCCAGTGATAAATCCAAACATCATATAGCCTTGTTTACACATTTCAATTAAAAGCCTTGAGAACAGAAGTCATCCCAAGGTATTAATAACAGTTCTGGAGATACTGACAGCAGTGACATTTTACAGAAAGAAATGCCCAGGCACGCAGCCAGGAGATCGACATTTGACACCATGCACTGTGGACGGCATTCAAGTGCTAATCATTGCATGCTCAGTTTCCTTCTATTGCATGCATTTTTTGAGAATTGTTAGTGTCTCTTTATAGTCAGGTCTACCTAGTTTTACCTGCTAATAACTTCCTGGCCATCAAGAGGTCCAGGCCAGGGTTATTTGAATACCTGAAAGGAACAATTAAACCCTCTGCTGAAACAATAGTCTAGGGGGAGATATAGGGTTACTTTCTTCAGTAACACACTCCTCCACACTTGAGACAGGTGAAGGCGATCTCTGTAGAAACTTCCAGACATACTTGTAGTAAACACAGGCTGTGGAGGCAGGCACTGAGAGAGGACAAGGAGATGCACTGGAAACCCTGAAATGCTGTGCTTGCAAGAGCTGACCCTGGAGCAGGGGATTGCTGAGTGCCCAGAGAATGTCAGCGACCCTCGCTGCTGCTGGGACACCTGCGGGATGACCTGCACCCACTAGAATGCCTG
>NW_023254635.1:0-8737 GCF_002007445.2 Ailuropoda melanoleuca | reverse complement strand
CCCCCCCCCAGGCAGCTCCCTCACATGGGGGTCCGGTCAGTGTCTCTCCTATAGTTCTCTTCATAAGGCTGCTAAAGTGTCCTCATGGCATGATAGTTGGCTTCCCCCAAGGTGTCTCATCTAGAGACCAAGGCAGAGGTGGAAAAGTCTTCTAGGACCTTGCTTCAGAAGTTGCATACTGTCGTTTATGCCTTATTCTCTTGGTCGTACAAATTAGTGCTTATTTAGTGTGGGAGAGGACTATACGAGCAGTAGTGGGAGGTGAAAATCACTGGGGCCCATCTTGAAGGCTGACTACCACAGGAAGGAGGGATTCTGGGAAGAAGGCAGGAGCTCAAGCTGCCCAGCAAAGGAGGCTTCATGCTGAGTCCCTTCTCTGTTTGGAGGAACTCCTGCTCATCCTTCAATACCCCAGATAAGTACCTCTTCCTCTGTGATGCCTTCCCTGATCCCTTTCCTTCTGTGCCTCCCATCCCTAGCCCCAGAAGTAAATTAATTGCTCCTTCCTCAATAAAGCCTGCTCTATGAAGGCCATCTCCCACAACCCAGTATAAATTGGTTCTTGTGGGGAGGGGGCAAAACATCCTGCTATCTTTATGTACGAAGCACAGAGATAACATGCGGTAGATGTATAAGTATCTGTGGCATTAAAATTTCGTGAGCGACGCAGGGTTACGAATACCTGTCTACAGGGGCTTCTCAGGAGAGTAATGGTGAAAAGAAGATCGGGAAACATGGTTCTGCGTCACTTCTGTTGCACACCGTATTAGGTCATTAAAGAAATTACATTTTGTGAGTAATAGTTTATTCTATATCCAGGTGTTCCCTGCTAGAGTATAAGCTTCTTGAGGGGCAAGGGACCCCCATTTTCTTCATCCCCCAGTTCGCAGTGCCTAGCACAGGGCCTGGCACCCAGTAGGTCCTCACTGAGCACTGAACTGAGTGAAGTGCAGGGCACAGGCTGTGGAACCTGAAATCCCCACGGCCATGATCCCCTCCCAGTGCGGATGTGACTGTGGGGAGGCGGAGGACGCGGGAGGAAATGCAGGTGCTCGGTCCCCACCTCAACAGGATCACTCTGCATTGCTGCAGACAGGCGTGGCCCACCACTGCCCTAGACATCTGCTGTCAGGCTGCATAAGGTCAAGGGCTCCAGCTGCACACGGACCGGGGCGCCCAGGGGTAGGGACCTGGATGGCGCCTGGCAGTCTGGAGAGCTCGGGGGACCTCGGAGGCGGAATCCCAGGCTGAGCCCAGCAGAGTAGATTTCTCCCAGTCTGTGGAGCCAGCCGAGGGAGTGGAACAGCAAAGAGCAGGACCTTGATAGGAAGTAGCCTTGCAGCTTCTGCCTCCTTCCACGTTCCGGGAAGGCAGACTCTGGGGGGCTCCCGGCCCCCTCCCCACCTCTGAGAGGCTGAGCTGGCTTCTAGAGATGGTGCAGGGGCTGGAGGAGTGGGCCTACATTCACTCAAGGGATTCAGTGAATCCCTTAACTTATTCAAAACTGGGCTCCCAAACAGAGTTTCGCAAATGGGAAAATGCATGTAATTTGTGTAATTGAAAAGGAGCTCTGGCTGCCCTTTGGGGGAACAATGCTTGCTGGACAGAGACAGCCTGGAATGTGTAATCAGTTGTTTCTGTTTCCTGGTGCTACAAAAATAGGGATTCACGCGACGGAAGGGTGAAAATTCAGCCTGGTGCCAAAATCGGTTAAATTTAACTTTTGCCTTTTGCCGGGCTTCTTGATTCCTGGTTGCTGCGTTGAGAGGCTAATATTGTTTAAGTCATGATGTGAGTCACCCGGCCACTGGGAGGTCAGCTCCTCCAACTAGATGCAAGGACCTTCTTAGAGTCCAGGCTGTGACATGCAGGCTCCGTCCCTCTCTGACCGGGTCAGACGCTGCCCTGGGGGAGCTCAGAGCTGGGCCTCCCTGGCAGGGACCTATCAAGGCACAGGCTGGGAGGCGGCTGGGAAGGGGCGGGGTCTGGCCGTAGGAGACAGCATGTTCAGACTGGAGGACACGCGGGAGCCTTCGCCTCCAGAGCTGCATGGCTCTGTGAGAGATGTTGCTGGTTCTCAGTGACGTATTGTGGAGGTGCAGGAACAATGGCTGAAGTTAGTGGGGAGCAGAGCCTCCACTCCCTGCAAGCAAGCCCTTATCACCGGAGGCATCAGCATTGGGCAGGCTGCCTGGCTGTGGAGTAGGGGGTTCCCTGTTGCCTGAAGTTGCCCGAATGTTCCAGTGTCATCCAGGCCTGCTGCCTGGGAGATCTGATACAGAGAGTAAGCACAGACCAGGTTGCAGACTCTCAAACTATATGGTTAAGAGTCACTCACGGGGGCTGGGAATGGGCTTGTGCTAATGCAAATTCCCAGGCTCCACACATTGGGTCCAGGCTAGGGGTTCAGCAAATGCCTCAAGGGCTGTAGACGCACTCGTCATCCCAGCTGCCATTTCAGTGCCCCCAGCTCAGGCGACTTAGATGCAATTAATTCTTGGAGTCTTGCGAGACCGGGTGATCTCTGAGGCACATTCCCCTCCCAGACACTGGGACTCTAAGTCTTGGGACGCCCGAGACTCTAAGGAATGCTCCTTGTCTCCAGAACTTCAGTGTATGCTGCCCCTGTTGGGAAGAAGGCGTGAGGAGACAGCAGGGCCTCCAGGACGAAGCCCACAGTCCCAGGTGTGGTCAGAGGGTGCTCGGTCACCCCACCCTGCTCCCCGCCTGCCTCCTGCTTCCTCGTGCCCCTGGTCCCAGGTAGGGGTCTCTCCACCTGGCAGGAAGGACTGTGCTCATTCCTTCTGGTACAGTTTGCTGCCCCTTTTCCTGTGAAATCCCCCATTCCTTACACTGTGCCATCACACCCACACCCCCCTGCCGTGGCATGTGCTGCCCCGTGCCTGGGTCCGGCCTGGCCTGGAGCTGCCTGAGGCCAGGGTTGACTCTCATTCTGCCTCGTGCCCCGGGCTTGGCGCCGGCCTGGCTCCCATGCTGAGCGGTGCCAGGGGAGCACTTGCTGACAGAGGCCAGGACACCTGCCTTCTAGGCCTCAGTCTAGTCCAGAAGGAGGAGGGCCAATCATCAGAGCCTGCCAGGTCTGAAGGGACCCAGCATGGTTCTCCACCTGTAGCCCCTTGGTAAAGGAAAGTGGAGGGAGACCCTAAATGGCCTCCAGCTTGGCCTCAGCCCACGTCTCATGTCTCTGGACCCCATGTTGTCCTTTGACATTTTTTTCAGACCCCTTCAGAATCCTGTTCTCAGTGTTCCGGAGGGATTTTGCTTTTGACCCTACCTTGCACTTTTCTTGAGCAGTTCTGCTGAGGAGCAGTCCTCCCCCCAACCCTGGCTGTCCTTCTGTGAGCGTGGGGCCCAGGGGAAAAGGCAGGAGAATTTGGAGCAGGGGCAGGGGGGAAGCATGAACAGAGACAGGACAGCTAAAACTGAGATGCCGGCAGAACCCAGGGAAGGTCCAAGAGATGCAGTGTGAGGGGGTTGACATCCTCAGAGGCCAGCACAAAACTCCTTCCTTCTTGGGAGCTAGGCGATAGCTGCCTTAGCTGGCAGACAGAAATAGTCCCTCTGATGAAAATAAAGTCAGATTCCCGAAGGGATAAAGGGCTGCTCGCAGGAAAACGCAAACACTATTTCGTCAAGAACCGTATCCCGCAGAGCCTGTCCTTTAAAAGGCAGCACAGCAGATATTAAATTGTAGATGCGTTTCTCCTGGCATGATCCCAGCCTCCCCTCGGCAGCCCATCCTGCCCTGCGGTGCTCCCTCCAGGACTTCTCCGGGCAGGAACGTTTCAGCCTGTGTGATGGGGCTGAATCCGGGGAGACGCTCCTGCCAGGGAGTGGAGGGAAGGAGGTCATGCAGACAGGGCAATGTTGATTCTGTGTTTGTTGAAGTGTTGGCAACTACGGCCAAGAACACTTAGGACTTGATTTCTGCAAAATCCAAATCAGGCTTGGTTTTGACATTTAAAAAACCAAATCAGTGACTGCCCCCCCCCCAATCAAGCCCTTTGCTATTTACTTAATTCTGACATAGCTCTAAACTGTCGGTCAATGCCATTTGCATCATAGGAACAGGAATTTTGTCATCAGACTTGATTGTCTCAAGTGATTATCGTATTAAAGCTGTAGATTGCCTGAGAAGTCAAAAGGTTAGTTTTTTGTGGGTTTTTTTTTTTTTTTTTAATTTAGCTATGGGTTGTGGAATTGGAGATAGATTCATAGAAGGCCAGAGCTGGTAGGGTCTTGGCAAGCATCGGATTCAGTGTCCCCATTATATAGACTGGGAAACAGGGGCCCAGTGTGGAGAGGACCTTGCCCAAGTTCTCACAGTAACAGCAAAACTGGGTCCCATGGCTCACCCTCCAGTGCTCTAAAACACCCACCAAACTATGGTCCAATTTTCTCTCTCTCTCAGCCTTGCTTTTCTCTTACATAAAATGGGGCCAGCCTTTTGTGTTTCATGCCTTTGTGAGAATCATGGAAGGCTTTCCGTTTTAAGTGAAAGCACTTATACAGACCACAGAACAGTAGGGCCGTTGCAGTGATGGGGACTTCTCCACCAGAAGCACATCTCCGATTACAGCTCTCAGAGTTTAAAAATCACCCCATCTTGCATGGACAAAAAAGGTGCTTTACTCTGGCACCAAAGACCCTGAAACCAAGGCATCCTGGGCAGGATCGGGGTTCTTTAGCAAGACAGCTGCACACAGCACCCACTTCCCAGCCCCCGGGAATCAAAAACCACCCAGCTGGAATCCTGCCCCCACCCAGCCCACGCATGGGGCGGCCACACCCAGCGGTGGCTGGGTGGCTGGACCGTGGACCTGATGGAGAACATTCAGGAGGTGCAGTGTGATTGAGCACAGCTGGAAACTCCTCCTGCCCCTGCTCTCTAAGAAAGACAGCAGAGGCCAAGAATCCAGGCTGGGCAGGAGCCATTTCTTGGCCCTGGTCTCCAGAGGGGCCATTTAGTGCATTAATAATCTATGAGATGCTTCCACCTTCTGGATTCCTAGGGAAGAAAAAAAGGTGGTGTGAGAGAGGGAGAAGGGATATTAAGGGCATGCACCGTGGGCCAAGCAGAGACTATGGGTGGGTCTTCCTGACGGTGTCACTGGGTGCCCGGTGCAGGAAAGTCCAGTCCTGAGAGCGAGCTGAATGTCATGCATGTGGTCAGGAAAGGTTGGTAGCTTTTGATGTGGGTACAGACGGATAGGAGGAAATATGAGCCCTCTACAGGGATCCAGGCAGGACCCACTGATCCTCTGGAGGGAAAGAGGGAGTCTATTCTCATTCATTATTCCCTCACTGACTCATGCTCCCAGGTATTATCCATTCCCCCGCTCAAGCAGGGCGATGCCTTCTGTATACTCTTCCAGGCTCTCGCAGAGCCGTGCTCCTCCCACTACCCCACCCTGCCACCCCAGGCCCCACGGACATGATGGAGAGGCAGCAGCTGGAACAGAGGTCTCGAACCCAGGTGCTCTGGGAAGTCGTTCCTCCTGTGTCTCTCCTTGACAGAACTGGCTTGGGCAAATCAGCGACCTCCTGGAGCATCAGTGAACTCATCTGCAAAGTGGGTGAAGTCTGCCCTTCTTCTGGGGCTATTGAGAGCATTGGACAGGACAGGGTCATGGAGCAGGATAGAAACACCCTCCAGACTGTAAGCCCTCGACAGACTAAGGTTAATATTACCATTACTGGTGCTTTTGCCATCTAGGCGCCAGCCAGGCGCCGGCCAGGGAATTCCTTGAAGATTTATGTATCCATTTGCCTCCAGATTCAAAGTCGTGTGGATGAAATGAACTATCACAGACCATGAAGGTGATTCACAAGAGTGAAATTAAAACAGAGAACCTGCAGGAGAGGCAAAGTAAGCCCAAGATAGCTGGAAGAGGCACAGGTGCTCTTTTGGGTTGAGTTTTCACAGAGCAAGGCAAAGAAGGGCATGGTGCTATCGAGCGAGCGCACGGCGGTTCCCAACCTATTCCTGCCAACGACCCAACCCATATCCTTCCTGTCCATCTGGTAGAAGATTCAATTCAAGGTTCTGACCCCCATTTTTAATTCAAGACCATGTATCTAAAGTAATATCGGTTCCCAGCCCGTAAGCCCAATGGCCGCATTGCTGATGGGTCTTTCTCTGCCTCAACCCCTTTCTGGAAATATGCAGGGTGTAAATAATTCATTCTAAATAAATAAATCACTCCCACTACTTATGGTACCGCTGATGCTGCTAGTAAGCAGCGCAACCGCAGATTACATGGAGTTGCGTCGGGAATTACAGGTTGAGACTGGGAAGACGGGGAGAGGGAACGGGGCAAGTAACTCCCTCCCGGAGGACAGACGTGTAAAACGGTATGATAGCAACCTCAGAGGGTGAGGGTGGAGATATCGTGGGTAGGGAAGGTGGAGCAGGAGGGTCTCAGGCACACGGGACTGAGTTGGTCAGCCTGGCCAGTCTCTGTCTGACTTCCAGGAGCCTGAGCCTTGGGCACGTCATTACTGTTTCCAGTGACTCTGACACACAGCGGGTGAGAGGCCCTGCCAGAGGGGGACGAGCCGTCCTCTGGTGGAGACTGGGCCGTGCCTAGTGGGCATGCTAAGAGAGGATTAGGGCACCAGACGGGGTTGGATTCCGCACTGTTGTCCACTTGTACCTGGCAGTAGGACTCATGGGGGCGGGGGTAGTGGGGGCAGGGCACAGGCTTGCTAATTAAGAATCAGATTCTCAGGTCCACCAATCACATCCTAGGGAAGACACCTGAGAAGCTGATTTTTAACACACGCCTTGGATACTTCTTATCATCAGGGGACGTGGGGAAATACTGGCCTAGAGATGCTCTAAAGCCATATGGTCCACCACCAGCAGTACCTGGGAGTGTGTCAGAGGGGCAGACTCCCAGGTCCCACCCCAGACCTACTGACCTTGAATCTGAATTTTGACAAGATCCTAGATGATTCTTGCTGATTTAAGGTGCCTAGGGTCTTTGAAGGCAGGCGTGTCAGCTGAGGCAGAAGGGTTTGAGAGTAGGTATTGAGACTTGGGAGGGGACATAAGGGAAATACCTACAACTGAGCCCCTGAATCTACTTACAGAATGTTGGGGCGAAAGCAGGTGCAGTCAGTGTTTCGACACCTTTGGTCATGCCTGCAGTCAGCATCACAGACCTCAAGGACTCTTGCCAAACTGTGGTGCGGACAGAGTGTGTCCTGCTTGAGCCTCGGTCTGACACACCAACCTGAGAGCCCTTTCAGCCAGCAAGGCCCTTGACCCCATAGTGGCCAGGAGTACATGGAGGGGACCTGTGGCTCCCAGTAAGGAGCAGTGGAAAGAGCACTGGGTCAGTGTGAGGGGACCTGGGTCCCCATCCTGACCCTGCCATCTCCCAGCTGGGTGGCCTTACACAAACCACTTCCTGTCGCCAGAGCCTGAGCACCCTTGTCTGTAACTGTTCCACTTCCCTCCTAGGACTGTGCTGACACTTGTGTGAGGTGGGCCCGGGGGCTTGGTGGCTGCTGGGCAGGTGCTCTAGGACAAAAGCACAGGGTTTGTGTCATGGCATGGCACTGACTACCTGAGGCCCAGAGGGGCTAATGTGCTTGGTCAACTTGTAATAAGGACAGTCTCTTGGGCTTAGAGTCACATGGGCTGGAGCTCACATCCAGGCTCTGGCACTTACTAGTTGGTGACCCTGGGCAGGTCACTCAGCCTCTCCCAATTTAGCTCCTCATCTGTGACGTGGTGATGGCATAGCAGACCCTGGGCTGGTTATGGGGTGAGACAAGACATTCAGGGTTCCTGGTACCATGCCTTACATTCCTCCTCCCACCCCCTCAAGGACCAAGGTGGCCTTCTGGTCTACCTTCCAGGAAGAGTGGGACCCTGGGATCTGGGCTCAGCTCTCTGGGACCAGCTATGTGGCCTCTGCACATCCCTTGCCCCCTCTGGGCCTCCTACTATAAAGGGAGAGGGTTGGGCCAGCTGATGATTGTGTCATTATTCCTGAAACCCTGTAGCTCAAAGCCATCAGCACCTGCCTAAAACCTCTCGTCTTCTTTCTTGTGCCTTGCATGTGATTCCCTCCTCTAGGGGCTCCTGGGTTGGGCCTAGGATCTTGGGGTCCTAGGATTGGGCCCCATGTTGGGCTCCAAGCTCAGCCAGGAGTCTCCTTCTCCCTCTCCCTCTGCCCCTCCCCCCTGCTCGTGTTTTCTCTCTCCCTCAAGTAAATAAATAAAATCTTAAAAAAAAATTAGAAATGAGGAAAATAAGATGCAAAGATCAAGGAGACTTTCCCTGGTTCCTGCTGTGAACAGACCTCAGGCTGTGGGAGTGGGATCTCTGGAGGCCACGGAGGCTCCCTCTGTGTCCCTGGGATCCCTCCCTAGCCTACCTCAGTGAGGAGCCCCCTGCCTGGCAGCATATGACCACCCAGGCTGGCTGGAATTCTTAGTGCAGACCTGTGTTCTCCCTGTAAATCCTTCATCTCACACACACACACACACACACACACACACACGCCACTTTTAAACCTATTCCTGGTCCAGTAACTTGTGTATAAAAAATAAATGGTGCCTTTGAACTCAAAAACTAGATGACTGGTTGTTTGTGAAAATCAATAACTATGCTAAGTATTTCAAGCATATAGTACTTAGAGTTCTACTCTGGGTGGTTTCATGATGAATGGGTTGCCTTTTTTTTTTTTTTTTTTTTTTTTAA
>NW_023254634.1:0-8770 GCF_002007445.2 Ailuropoda melanoleuca | reverse complement strand
AAACAAAAATGGGGGAGCCTGGGTGGCTCAGTCGGTGAAGCGTCTGCCTTCAGCTCAGGTCATGATCCCGGAGTCCTGGGATCAAGCCCCACATTGGGGGGGGGGTCCTTGCTCAGCGGGGAGCCTGCTTCTCCCTCTGCCTGCCGCTCCCGCTGCTTGTGTGCTCTCTCTCTCTCTGTCAAATAAATAAATAAAATTTAAAAAAACAGCAACACCTGGGTGGGCTCTTTCTCTTCCTTCTTCCTCGCCATGTGTCGTTTGTATGGATCACTGTTGGTATGACGAAGGCTCTGAGCTGACTCGTTATGGGTCTCGATCACATCAGCAACACGGAGTTCCCACTGCTGGTATGCACAGCGCCTGGTTAAGGGACTAAAATGTTTCTTTTTCTTATTTGCACTTAGAGTTAATCACCTTTATTTATTTATTTTTAAAGCTGGTTTGTTTGTGTCTTGGGGTTTGGTCTGTAAAACAGGTAATCTTATTCTCACTTCCCAGAATACTATATTTCATTTAGACATTACAGAGAAGTGTGTTTGGTCTTGAGAATTAGAAGAGTCCTTTATTTTGAAGCCTAATGTATCCAGTCATGGTGGAATAGGACAAAAATTCGCTGACTCCATTCAGATTTGGCAAATGTGTTCTATATTACTGTACAATATTGGTGTTTTGAGTTTTATTTAAAAATCAAGAATTAAAAAGACTACTTGGAGTTGTAGAAACTCTTTCTGAAGTATTGCAGAATCAGATCACCTGACATTGTTTCTTAATCTTTGTCGATGACACCACAATGTCCCCCAGGAACCATGAAAGTGCTGTGATTAGGGCTACTTCTCTGCATGTGAGAACCTGAACAAAAACTTATACATTACATATTTCAAGTCTAGCTAAAAAGACAGAGTCAGGGAAAGCTACTGTTCAGTTTTGTCATGTACCTAAAAAACACGTATTGCTTGGGGTGCCTGAGTGGCTCAGTCGGTTAAGCATCTGCCTTCAGCTCAGGTCATGACCCCAGGCTCCTGGGATCGAGCCCCACATTGGGGTCTGCTTCTCCGTCTCCCTCTACTGCTCCCCCTGCTTGTGCTCCCTCTCTCTCTCTGTCAGAGAATAAATAAAATCTTTAAAAAAATTTTTGTATTGCTTTAATTTGCCTAAAACCAATATCTTTAAAACTACAACTGATCTTTTCAATATCTTGGAAGGAATTTGCTAAACTTCACAAAACGAGAATCTGCACAAATTGTGAAAGCTTGGAGAACACCACCTACATATATTTCTTGGCAGATGGAGACAAACATTCTTTTCTGTGTCCTTATCTTTTAAAATAGTTGAATATTTTCCCCCAATAATTGTTACATGAAGTCATCATTCAGATAAGCATATAATTCTTGAAAGAACTTGTAAAAAAAAAAAAAACATACTGTAAATACAAACTTCCTTAAAAGAGGAATGTCCTGGAAATATTTTGGTGGCTTTACATCTAAGGTATGCTTATTTTATCTTATTTTTTCATACTTAATCATCCTACTGGTTGCCTAGGCTTAGGATATCTTAAACCCATGGTCTATAGTTACAGGAATAGTTATTTTTCAATGGGTCGTCTCTAAATTATGTCTCCTCTCTTCCAAGCAAATGTCATGTGTACACAGTGGTTTGCAGCAAGAGTCCAATATCTAAATGATTCCAGGGAAAGGACAAGAAAGACTTGATTGGAAGTTAGAGCTTTGGCATGTTTAACAGACATGTGGAGATAGTCACCCACAAGGGAATTCTTTATAGGAAGAAGTGCCCATATTCAGCCTGAAAGGATGTAATCCAGACTTAGCATGACTTGGACCGTGAGAGTGGAAAGAAAGGGGATGACTACGCAGTCATAGAATAAGAAAGACTTCAATGTAAATCACAGCCTAAATAAGAACATTTAACCCTGATCTACATTGGTTTCTAATTCATCATTATTTTTTAAAAAGTTGGAGAATGATTTGCACTTCGGAGGTGTCAACCCATCAGAAATTGTGCTATTCACTAGCTTGTCAACACCGGTGTGTTGTCTAGGTTTGCCAACAACACAACCTTGTATGAGAAGGAAAAGGCTCCTATCTCCTTGGAACTTACTTCTCTAATAGGAAGAGAGAGAAAATAGGCAAGGTTTTTTTTTTTTTTTTAAGACTGAGACAAAACAAAAGCAGAAATATCTAGAGAGCAGTAAGTGCTATAAAACAAAATTTTGAAATCAATCAATAAAAAGGATAATGCATCATGATCAAATGCAGATTCTTCCGGAGATGGAAGGTTGCTCTAACATTTGAAAATTATTCAGGGTGATTCATATACTAATAAAGTATAGAAAATTTTTAGATCATTTCAATAGACACAGAAAAAAAACTTGTCAAAATTCAACACCTATTTAGAATAAAGGGAACTTCAAGTTAATAAAAACAAAACACTAAATGCTTTTTTCCCTTTGAAATGGGGAATAAAACAAGGAAGTCTGCTCTCACCACTGCTAGTCAACATTTTAATGGAGGTGCTAGCCAGTGCAATAAGGTAAGGAAAAAAAAAGCATGTAGATTGGAAAGGAGAAATAGAAACTATATTTTTAGATGACACGGTCATATAAGAGAAATTTATGAAATCGAGGGGAAAAAAAGCTTGTAAGGCTACTAACAAGACTCAAGTAAATGTGACGTGGGATCCTGGGTTGAACTAGAAAGACAGATCAGTGGCAGAACTGGTGAAATAGGAACAACGTCCATAGATTAGTTAATGGCATTGCCCCAGTCTGAATTTCCTGATTTTGATCTTACTGTGGTTATGTAAGATGTTAACATTAGACGAAGCAGGGTGAAGAGCATATGGGAATTCTCTGTACTATTTTTGCTGTTTTTTTCTGTTGGCCTGAAATTATTTCAAAATAAAAAGCTTTTCTAAATGGTGAAAAAACAGCTCATAGAATTAATACATAATTTTAAAAAGGTTGCAAGAAATATGGGAAATTTAAAGAAATCAATTGTATATCTACTTACTACTAATAATAATTGGAAAATGAAACATAATTACCATTTAAAATACCATAAAGAGCCCATAAAATTCATACAGGTAAATTTAACATGACATGTATAAGAATTACACATTAAAAACTATAAAATACTGCTGAAAGAAATTAAAGATGATCTAAACAAATGGAGAGATATGTCATGTTCACCAAATGGACAACTCAAGATTATTAAGATATCAGTTCTTCCCAAAAGTGATCCATAGTTTCACTGCAATGCATTTAAAAATCCTTGCAGGCTTTTTGTAAAATTGACAATTTGATTTTAAAGTGAATACAGAAAAGCAAAGGACCTAGAATAGCGAAAGTATTTCTGAAAAAGAACAAAGTTGGAGGACTAACACTATCTGATTTCAAGACTTAATATAGAGCTGTATAGTCGCAGCAGTGTGATACGGACATAAACAAGACATGTAGACCAATGGAATAGGGCAGGGTCCCCAAACAGATCCGTGCACATGCAGCCATTGGACTTTAGACAAAGGTGCCAAGGTAATTCACTGGGAAAAAAACAGTCTTTTCCAAACCTGGTGCTTAAAACAATTAGACGTCAAAGTGCAAAAAACAGAAACAAAAACACCTCAACCCTTACCCACCACATCCAAAGTTAACTTGAGGTGATCATAGATCAAAACAAGAATAAAATGGGGTTAGACCCAGGCAGAATTTCTTGGTCTACTTAAATGACTGTTGTTATCTCTTTTCACTGAGTGTCAAAATCTGAATTCAGATTATTCAATTCAAATTATGTGCCTGATATGTGTGTGTATATTTTTAAAAAGCCTGTTTCTACTTTCCATTTCTCTGCACATGTCACATTGCTCCTGTGTTGCCTTGAAAGAGGCCATCTGAATGATGTCCACTTAAAGGACCCATTTTAAATACCACCCATCATCTTGAGCCCCATGGACAAAGAACACAGGACAAAGTCCTGCCAGAAAGAGACGATAGAGATGTTTGCATTGAGAGGAGCTGATGGCTTGTCCCACTTTCATTGTCTGATATCCCAGGTCTGCTGGACCCTTGCCCTGACCTTAAGCCAAAAACAATTTTCAAATGTCTCTTTGAAGGAAACGTTCATGGGACAATGGCAGGTTTTACTTTCTTCCTCCTGTTGGCAAATCTCATTCCTGCCTTTGTTCCACTGTAGGAGGAGTACGTGTGTGATCAGCCCCCCTTGCCGATGCCTGGGCAGCCGAGCAGAGAGGCAACCCACTTGGAAAGTGCCTTCAACCTCCTTCTCTTCAGTTAGATGCTGCGAGGACCCAAGATCATAACCAACCAGAGTGAGAGGGGATTGATGGTCAATCACATCCCTAAAAGGTGCCGCCCCTGAGAAGCCAGACTCAGGTAAAATTGGAGAGTGGTGGGGAGATGAATGGATGTTTCTGAGGACAAAAATATTGTTCTCCTTGGGACATGAGGGGTTGGATGCCAATCCTCGGTTTCTGCTTTCCCCTCCCCTGGCAATGGGTTGGGAGGTGGGGCTGCATGGCCCCAGCAGCCAAACTTGGCTTCCGAGTCTCAGGGCAGAGGCGAATGTGGTGTCCTCTCTGTTCAGTGTGAGACAAATTGCATGCAGCATGTCCTAGTCACAGGAGGTCCCTCCACTTCTCTCTCTGCACTTGCAGAACCAGTCTGTTCTTCACCCCAATCTCCCTCCTTCATCCTCACTTAACCACAGGCAGGCGTCCTGCCCACAGAAGAGAAGCCAGTGGCTCTTCGGGACATAGCAAGATAACGAGGTGACTTCCGGCAGGAACACATATATGCTGACCTTCTATAACAATTTTGCTATTGGCCCGGCCTTGAGCCTTCACGGAGGCAAGGACAGTAAGAGCCAAAACATCTTTGACAAGAGCAAAAGGCCCATAGAAGGAAATTCTCCAAGCAGTCTTTCTACCTGAACCCTCAAGAAATGATGCCTTGGGAAATGCCCAGCTGCTTGGTCCTCAATCTCCTCTTCGTGTCCTGGTACTGGTTTGGGGCCATATTACCTTGTTCAAGGTTATGGAAGTAGAGTTGGAGTAGGGGCTCTGAGCCCTGCTGTTGAGATGCCATCTGCAAGGTGTCCTTCACCCTAGAAAGCACCAGAGTAAAGTGGAGGTCCTAACCCCACAGCAGGTCTGGAGAGACAGGGACCCAGAGTAGCTCAGATTACATCATGTGTGTCATCCACCTTTGTGGGCTGTGTTTGGCTTAGTCTGGAAGCCTGGGAACTGACTGTCATAGTCACATCAGTGGAGACTGGCCTGGGAGAGAAATATGAAACCTAATAACTACCCATTCACTCACTTAAGAGCAAGAACTTGGACCCTAACGTTAGAGTCCCACAATGGTAGACCAAGAAAATACTAAGCAGAGGGTATTATTTACTTAAACCACCTTAACGTCAAAACAGGGCAAGAGATGGGCAAATAGAGGAAGCCTGGTCCACCAGGGAGAGGGTCAGGAGACATGACAGAAGAGTCAGCCCTAAGCTGGACCATGCTACAGTGGGGGAGGGCCCGAAGCAGAGGACATGTGGGTCTGGAGTGGTGAAAGATGCATTCCTGGCAGAGGGCATAGTATGAGCAAAGGCGTGGAGATGCTAAAGGGTCTGGCTGGTCCATGAAACTCATGTGATGTCTCAGCCCAGTGTGGGGGCCTGAGGGGAGAAGCTTGTAGAAGGAAGAAACAGTCAGATCATGGAGAATTTTGTAAAGTATGCTAAGGTAGGTACACTTTGTCCAGAAGTCAGGGAGCCACCGAAGGGTTTTCAGCGGAGAGTGAGAATGGAGTGGTTTGTGTTTAGATGCCCCTGCTGGATGGCAGGAGTGAACTGGAAGAGGCCAAGATGGACTCCTTCCCAGAATCTACAGCAACAGCACAGAAAACCCATGTTCCGAGCACCCCCTGACGGAAGGCCATCCCAGCGTGAGTTTCTCGGTTGGCTGTCTCAGGATGGTCCAGTTGTAGGAGTACCGTTTCCCCAGGAGCTGATGCCCCTGCCAGAAGGGCCTGTGAAGAGGCCCCCCACATTCCCCAGACTCGCCAAACAAGGAAAGAACACTGAGTGGTTCAGGGCAGCTGCAGTCCCATGGGAGCTAGGACATTGGTGGGGACCGTGTCCTTGGTCAGCCTCCTAACTTAGTGCTCGTCATGTAAAACGCAGCATCAATAACCCGAGTTTGATGATCCCGCAGGCAATGTGGACTTTCTGTTTTCCTCTTTTCAGCGCTGTTGTGGAGACCCATACCCTTTTTTTTAATAATAACTTTTTATTATGTTATATTAGTCACCATATAGTACATCCTTAGTTTTTGATGTAGTGTTCCAGGGAGACCCATACCCTTCTGCAGTGTATTTTGTTGTTGGCTAGTGGGAAACAGAAGAAATTCAACACATCCTCCTCAAAATATTCTTTATTACCAACACTTTGCCAGAGAGGCCGGCAGAAATCCAGGAGAACACTCGGGTATGGTGGGTCTGTAGGTCTTTTCCTGGTGCATAAGAGACACAGCAAATAGGCAGCTCTCCTGCCCAAGACAGACCTTGGACAAATGAGATTCCATCTTGTTTTAAAGATCTTTCAGAAAAGGTTTCGGTCGCTCTCAGTGATGCCTGATTCATCACCGTGTAATGAGAATTTTCAAATAAAAAACCAAATCTAGTCTTCAGGAAAGAGACTTTAATCAAAACAATTACAGCAACAAGGAGAATGCTGTGAGCACAAGATCTGTAAGGATCTCAAAGGTCAGGAGAAAGGAATTTTCCTTCATTGGGAGGAGGGCAGGGGATAGAAGAGTCAGAGGTGAGGGACGAGATGAGCAGGTGTGACCAGACAGTTGAGCAGCAAATGTGTCTCCTTGGGGTCAGCTGATTCCAGGAGGGGCTTCAAGGAAGGTTGCTCTGCTTTGCGATTCTTAGTAAAAAGCAGCTCTTTTAATGGGCAAAGTTCACGATCTGTGGAGAGGAGGGCAGCTTACCTAGATTAGGTAAAGTCAACTCATTTTCTTCTGATCGATATGCAAGGGAAACAGTTCAACCAATCTTTGGTGGGAAAAGACTGAGAATTTGGAGGGAAAGTATCTGTTTTTTTTTTTTTTTTAGGTTACATGTGTTATATTTGTATGCATACATATCTATAGGGAGAATATGTATAACATATAGCTTGTCAAGCATATAGTATGTTCACTACATATTTTGAATAAATACACTAGGAAATACCAAGGGGATCGTAAGAAAATCAGTAAGAAGAAAAATTACATTCTGACAGAAATATATCATATCATCAAGATGATGGTAAATTTTAAAAGACTTCCTGTTGTGTCTCTCTCAGCCCAAGATCTGGGCGTGCAGACATGCTGGGATAGAACCCCTGTCTGTCTCGGGGGCGCATCACTGTGTCACACTGCCTTCACTTCACCTGGTGGTAATTCAGTAGCACTTCGCTCCACCGTATTTCAACAGTCCGCAAACATCCTCAGGCCCACGATGACAGACAGCCAGCCACGGCCTGGGGAGGAAGCATCAGCAGATACCCAAAGCCATCTACTCACCTTTTGGATTAGGAAAAACCCTTACATCAAAGGGAGAGGCTGGGTGGTCGGGTGATCCAGAGTACTTAATAGTCATGATGTTGGAAGAAGATTGGAAATAGAGATTTAGACCTCTACGAATTGTCCCAAATGTAGGAGACCCTGGAGGTCCATCTAAGACTTCCATCTGTTCTTTTTTTTTTAATTTTTTTTTAAGGATTTTTATTTATTTGACAGAGACAGCCAGCGAGAGAGGGAACACAAGCAGGGGGAGTGGGAGAGGAAGAAGCAGGCTCATAGCGGAGGAGCCTGATGTGGGGCTCGATCCCATAACGCTGGGATCACGCCCTGAGCCGAAGGCAGACGCTTAACAGCTGTGCCACCCAGGCACCCCCATCTGTTCCTTAGAACAGATGAGGCTGTTGGGGCAGAAGGAAAGGCACACATCAGCTTTTGGAATCACCTGGCCCTCCAACAAGCGGCCTCTAGCAGGGACGAGACTCCATCACTTGCTTTGCTCATGGGAGGTGTGAGGCCTGATGGGATCAAGGGAAGGAATATTCTTCGTTCTATGAAGAGAGTCCAGACCCCAGGACCACTCTACCTCTTCAAGAAAGTTTCTTCTCACCTGAGCTGCAGGTGACTTCCAAATCACTGAGCTGCCCTACCCTCTGGCTCTGGGTGCCAACATAGGCGTGTGGGTGAGGAGCCTCCAGTCCTTGGGGTCCTAGAACTGACACAGTACAGACAACACTGTGGTGTGTTTTCCTCAGCAAAACCCAGGATTGCAGACAGAGGGCCCCGGCCATGGGTGTATGGATGACCTCCTGGTTTCAACTTCTGACTCTCCGGCAGAGGGAGACCAGCAACGTAAGCTTGGACACTCTGACCAGTGGAGGCGACGGGCCCCCATCTCTGTCTCCTGTGAGGCATCGTGCACATGAGATTGTCACATCCTCGCAGAATTCAACAACCTCCTTCCACTGCACTTCAGGATCCGACTCCCCACCCGTTATCCTCACACGGACACCACATGCCTCACACGGGAGAGAGGCCAGACGGTCTGCGGTTTAGAATAAAATGAGGAGGGGACATCCCACCAGTAACCATTTTCAACCCTTTTCTGTAGATTGGTTTTGGTCAGCTTAGGTCCTTGGAGGCAGGAAAGTTAGATCCAAAATCAATCTTTAAAAGA
>NW_023254633.1:0-6923 GCF_002007445.2 Ailuropoda melanoleuca | reverse complement strand
TATATTATGTTAATCACCATACAGTAAATCCCCTGATTCTGATGTAAAGTTTGATGCTTCATTAGTTGCGTCATTATACTTTCTTAAAAAGAAAAGGAAACTAGTAAGGAACTCCTCATGACCCATTTCTGCTGCAATGCCTGAAATTTAGTTACCAAAAAGGTTAAAGAATCTTTAACTTGTTTAGAGTAAGCCAAGTAATAATTCACAAGGGAAAATAGAGACCAATGTTGTAATAAGTTGAGTAACCCAATCAACCCAATATAATTTAAAGAAAGATTGCTTAACCATTCGAGAATTAATGGAAAGCAAGTTACCACTGTCAGGAAAAACGACCTAACAAATCAATGTTGCTCTTCTAGTTCTTGTTTTCATTTTGTTCACCCAACAGCCTTCTCTTTCTATTAAGGAATCACAGGGTCAAAGTTTAATACAGTTGATATGTAAAGGATTGTCAGGATTGGAAATTATTTGCACTTGATCAGTTTCAAGGAGTTATTGCAAAGAGTTGCTACCCAAAGAGCTCCCCAAAGCCAGATTACAAGGCAGAGTCCATACTGGGCTGCCTCTGTGAGCAGTGAGCTCTGTGGTTCATTTTGCTGAGCATTTTTTTTTAGTGACTAGAGTTTAAATATGCCTCTGGAAGCTACCATTTAATTTTTCAAGATGTCACTTCAAAACCAGGCAAATCATATACTTCTTTACAAAGTTCTTTTTAGCCATGACAACACAATGAGAATTTTCTACTATATCAAACCACAGCAACTATGCCACCATTAAAGAGGATGAAGCAGACCTTTATATACTAACATGGAAGGACCTAAAAGTTGTACTGTTAGTGAAAAGAACAACAGGCAGAAAAATACGTTTGTGAAAAATCTGTTATTTACTTCAATATATAGAAAATTGACTAAAGTCATACACACAAAACTGTAAATTTGTTTACCTTTGGGGAGAAAAATGGGAGTGGGTGAGGGGTAAAAAAAATGGACTTGTACATTTTACCCTGTATACTTATATACTGGCTTTTTTTTGCTGAAATACATTAATTAATTATTTATGTAATATAGGTTTCAAAGACTAATTAGAAATGTGATCACAGTGCTTGCAACACACTGAGCAAAACACCTATTTTATGTTTTGCTTTGTGTCAGAGTATACACACAATTTCTGTTGTTCTGTCATTTATTGTAGAACAGATAAGAAGGGGTTAAGCCATCTAGGTCACTTTTAAAGGCCTGGATTCTTGCAATCAAGGCAATCAAAATCTGCTTCCACCTTAGCCCTCTGCCACCATTCATCAAATAGGTCCTGCTCTGCTGGGAAGACAGTCTGGTTTCACAAGTAGGGAAATACCCAGCTGCAAATGGTTTGTGCAGAGCTGGTGGGAAGAAAGCTACTAAGGATTCTGCCAGAATGAGGACAGCAGTATCTGGCTCCTACGTGGGTCACTGGGTGTGCTTTCTTTTCTTCAGTGAAGCCTTCCCCGAATAGCTGGATGTCCTGGAGATGAGTGAAAAATGTCCTGGCGCACAGAGAGGTCATTGGAAGCAAGTGTTAAGCTAATTCGAACATGAACGAAATAAGCATCGGGAATTCTCTGGAATTCCAAAGGATCCAGCCTGGGCTGACTGCCTTTCTCATTTCATTTGTTTTGTCAGAGCTCCACTGTCACACTTTGTGATGTCTCACTTTCCTTCTGTGTCTGTTACCAAATGGAATTTTTACAAAGTTGGAGGAATTCCCTGCTGGCTCTGGTGCATGGGGTTCTTGGTGAGCACAGGAGATGTGTTTCCCTTCTCTCCTTTTAGCCCTTTGGATCTCTGACTTCCTTCAGCCCAAGCTTTCTGTACTACCTCAAGTAGGCCTATTAGGGCTATGTCATAAAATGGGGGCGTATAACATCTCAGTCCCTGAATTTTCGTGGGAAAGAGTAGAGTTCATTCCTTTGTCAATGTCTAACTGAATCTTTTGTGCGCTTTTTTGCTTTTTCCTCCCTGAATATTATTCTGGGAATCACGGTTTTGACCAGATCATTCCCTGATGCAAGTGAGAATAAGAACTGATAGAGATATTTGGGAAGAGGTCAAGAGGGAATCACTCCTCCACAAAGCTAGCCTCCTTGTTGAACGGTTTGCTTCTTTTCCCCTTTACGGGCTGCTATTGGAGGGCCATGCAGGTATAAATGTGAAAAGTTTGAAAAAGTATGCTTGCTATTAAGAACTGGAAACAGGCGTAAACCATGCAGAATCACCAAATCATTCTCCCATGTATATCTTTATCAAAGTGCTTATTAAACTCTCAGTTTTACACCTAAAATGAGACCCTTAATTTGAACAAGATGCATGTGAAAGTTATAGTTCAAGGATTTGAGATGTAAAATCCAATGTGGAAAGTTAAAGAAGCAGGGTTATTTAATTTATATAAAAATATTTTGCTCTCAAGGGTAGAGAGATATAGTAGGACATTTCTCATGGTGTACCTGCCCAGGCCATATTCACTTTCTGTAAGAACAGACACCTCTCTCCCCACCACCAACAGCCCAGCCCTGTTTGCATCATAGAAACTTAACCACCTCTCCCTGGCATGTTGAGTGACCAAAGAGTGGACACTTGGCTCAGGAATATTCCATCCAGACACGGGGTTAGGCCAATAGATTCCGTAACAGGGATTTTATTTGTGAAATACACCTTCCTGAATTTCCACTTTCCAGTGGAAATCCTTCTGCTATTTTTGCCCAGGGAAGGGCGGGGAGAAGGGAGAAGCTTCTAGCTTTTCCGGGCTAACAGATTCAGTTTCAGGTGTATGTTTTCTGCCCTATAAAGAAGCCCTTCATTCATGTCACCAGAACCACAAGGCACTTCTTGGGTGGGAGAGTAGAAATATCTGCTCAAGAGGTCAAGGCTGATGGTTGTGAGCAGAGTGCTATAAGCTGGTGGGGTCGCTTTATGAGAATTAGAAGAAGGCACTCCCTTTGCATTGAGGGAGAGTAGTAGGTACAAACCTGGCCAGTTAACCAGTGCCGTGTTGCAAAAGTCAGAGATCCTTTTCCTCCAGATTGAGGCAGCACAATGGTAGGGCACATGGCTTGGTGAATACAACACAGTTTGGATTTTGTGTCCCATTTGCTCTCCTGGCCAGAGATCTTTGTGTAGTGCACTTGTGGTTCAATTGTACGCAGAAGCCGTGTGATGAGAATCACTCCCCGCAGCCCCCATGTTCCAAGGTGGGGTTTTGAATGTGACTGAGATTTCCTGGGCTGTTGAAGAAGGTGGGGAGTGGGGGAACCAGCTACTTTGTACAAGGCACCCAGAGACTAGGAAGGACAGATTTTATAGAGAAGTTACACATCTAGCCAGGGTTCCAAGATTACCAGTTTGAGAAACAATTACCTGTAGCTATCACTGGTGTCTTGGGTTCTCATTGTACCTTGGGTTTTGAAATTTGCTTTGGTGCTGTAAATTTTCACACAAGGGTTTCAGTAAACAGAAGTTATTTGGCCAACATGATAGCAACTTTTATTCCCACATTTGAATGCAAGCTTCTCTCACATTTCTCTGTAACCAAATTCTTTCTGCAATGTTACTTTTATGCAGTGCTTAAGTAATCAGTAATCTCATGCACTCACACCAATGTAGTCAAAATCACACTATGTTCTCGTGAAATTCATATATTCTGACCTTCATCAGGTTTCCTGAATTCCTAAATCATCTTTACCGATTAACTCATAGTGTTTCTAGTTAAAGATTGACTGTGTCAGACCTGTCACACGAAAAGAAAAGATGTGAATTGAGGAAAGCTTGGGTTTCCGGAAATCAAGTTTATTTGGGAATAGCAGAGAAATTGCAGTTTAGTACCCACAAATATCAGCAAGCTACAGGCTATTCCAAAGGGATTTTGGGCAGGTTGCTTTTATGGTCAAGGAGTGCCAAAGGGGAGGAGAGTCCAGTCAGGGCCCATGCAGCAAGTTCATTGGCTAGAAGATGGGGAGAGATTCTTGGCAGGTGCTCATTGGTCTGAAGATAAGTTTCGATTTTCTGTAAATCAGGCATTTACAAGAAATTAGTCTCTCAGTCTTTAAGTTTTATTTTTCTGAGGGCACATGGGTGAGATTCTCTATTCCATATCCTTTGGTTCCATTTAGATTAAAATCCTTTTGCACTTCCATGACAGTCTTGGAGAAAAAAATAGTTCTTTTATCAAGTAAGTTTGGAAAAGACTGCATAATATACTTCTCTCTTATATTATCTTCTCTTTCACATTATTATAATCATCTTAGGGTTTATGAAAATTACTCTAATAGCCCTTTAAACTCTGTTTAACTCAGAATGACCTAGACTTACTTGACTCTAAAACTCTTTGTCCTGTGGAACCGTTCTAGGAAAATAATTTGGCAGATGTTGTTCTAGATTTTGGATTCTTGCACTGAAGATAATGAAGGAACATTTTGTTCTGGACTGTAAAAAAGTCATATACTTTCAGAATGGTTTATTTTCTTATTTGGGAAGTCATTTCTCCCTCTTTTAAAACAATTGACTATGGGCTTCCATTTTATCAAGTGACCTATGCTTGTCTGGTTTTTGTTCTTAATACTTTCGCTATTTGAAGAAGTTATGATTGTTTACCATCCCTTCTATTCTTTCCAATGAAAAATAATTTGGGGGAATATTTTCATCTTTTCACTTATGCTTAGATAGCCCTTTGCCATGTACGGAGTTTTTTCACATTTATTATCTTATTGATCATTACTATGACACACTCATTTTAAACAACCTTGCAAATAGTATTTAAAAATCATTAGGGCCATTAATATTCTATTTAGTCTGAAAAAATTTGAAATGGCTGACTCCTCTGTATCACAGAACTAAGAGAATATAAAATTTTGCCCCTAGCAAAAGTGCTCAGAACTTTTATTTAAACACAGATTGTTAGGCTCCAGTGAAAACTAATGAGAAAGGAAGTTAAAGAGTGGGAGACTTGTTTACTACTGTTAGTGTTAGAAATAATGCCTTTTCAAAGTTGTGCTTCTCTTTATTTATTTTAATTTCTGGTCATACCATTTTCCAAGCCCATTATATAGAATACATTCTCAAAGATTCTTGGACTCAAGTCATGATAGTCTAGTAATCTCCAGCAAATAAATATGTAAGTAAAAATATTTTGTTGCTATCTTTAATTTACCCAAAAGCTTATGAGAGGAAATATTATTTTTAGAGTTGTTTTCCAACTATAAATTCAAGGGTTTCTTAGTTGTTTTATTTTCCTGGTTTCTGTTATTTGTCGAATGACTCAATAACAAAGCGATAGTTAGCAAACTGCTAAAATTTATACCTTTCATATCTTTCCTCTGTTGTCCTTAGTGCATAATACGTTTACGTTAAGTCTGAACCAGTTGCAGTTAGCTCTTAAAGATTCCTATTGAATTTATACCACTTTTGCAACTTTATTAAGGTATGTACAACTGACAATAGATTGTGTATGGTTAAAGGGTACAATTGATGGTTTTGGATATATGCATACATGTATGAATTGGTCACCACAATCAAGATAAACATTTCCTTTAACCCGCCCCCCCCCCAAAGTTTTCTTATATCCCTTTGCAATATCTCTTTTTCTTCCGTCGACCTATTTTCTGTCCTTATAGTTTGTTTTGCATTTCTAGAACTTTATAAAAATGAAATCATACAGCACATACTTTTTTGTGTCTAGCTTCTTCATTCAGTGTAAAGATTTTGAGATTCTGTGTGTTATTGGATATACCAATAGTTTATTCCTTTTAAAAACATCTTTTGAGCATAAAAGGTATTTTTGAGCATATATTGTTGCTGAGTAGTATTTTATTTTATGGATAGTTTATTCACTGTTGCTGTGCAATGGGTTTTTTTCTAGTTTGTTTTTTGCTATTATTTTTGGCTATTGTGAATGAAGATGCTATGGAAAATATACCTAGAGGTACGTAGAATGTTGGATAGCCTGGTAGGTGTATATTTATCATTTTTTAAAAGAATTTTTGCAATATCACTTGTGATAACATCTCAATGAATTGCAATCAGAGTATCAATTATAAATTCAAAAAATATTTTGACCATATATTACATGCTGGGTACTACAGTAGGAGCTGAGGATACAACAGAAATAAAGATAGACATCTTGCCTATTTTCATGTGGCTTGTAGTCACATTAAATAACTATAGTTAATTCAATAGCTATTCTAATAATTGTGTAATTGTACAATGACACCTGGGCTTTGAAGGGAAGAAAGTGATTCCGTGAAACACTGTAATACAGTAAACTGACTCCTATACCTGGAAGTGATAATTTCAGGTATCACATGACCCTAGGGGGAAGTGATAAAATTAAGGATGAATGGGGATAAAGTAGGCAAAGAGCTGACGGATATGAAAGGTGGAAGAACATTTCTGAAAGAGGGAGCATCGGGGTGCCTGGTGGATCAGTTGATTAAGCGTCTGTCTTTGGCTCAGGTCATCTGGGTCCTCAGGTTGTGATCCCTGCATTAGGCTCCCTGCTCAGCAGGGAATCTGCTTCTCCCTTTCTCTCCCTCTGCCTTCTGCCCCCTGCTCATGTTCTGTCTCTCTCTCTCTTTCAAATAAACAAACAAACAAACAAATAAATAAATAAATAAATAAAATGTTAGAGAGAGAGAGAGAGGGAGCATCATGTGCAAAGGCTCTGAGATAAAGGGAAATGGGTACATTTGAGGATCTGTAAAAGTCCAAGTGGCTGGAATAGAAGGAGGTAGGAATAAGGTAATGCAAGTCCCGGGAGGTCCTATTCATGATTGGACCTTTATTTCAAGAGAATGTGAAAGTGTTTTGAACAGGATAATATGTTCTGATTTGGATTTTGGAAAGATCACGCTGGCTGCAGTATAAACAACAGACTACCGGGGGGGGGGGGGGGTT
>NW_023254632.1:0-6821 GCF_002007445.2 Ailuropoda melanoleuca | reverse complement strand
GAGGGTTGGGGCTGGCCTAGGACTGGAGAGCAGCCCTGCTTCTTGGACTCTGCACCCTCATTTGTCCTGGGCCAGTCCCTGCCTCTCTGGACCCCAGGTTCCCAACTGTCCCTGAGGGTTGGACATGGAAATGCTTGAACATGGCAACTCCCCTGGGGTAGGTGGAGGACAGGTGCACCAGGCACACAGGCCTCCCCACTGAGAGGGTCAGGTGTGCACAGCAGACCTGCACACAGCACGTGTATCATGACTCCACCCTATGACAGATGTGCACGAGACCCGTGGCTCTGCACCTGACTGGTTCCCCATGTTCCCTCACCACCACCAAGTGCTCTGTGGCCCCAAAGTCTGCTGAGCCCCAGAACCATGCCCACCCCAGGCAGCAAGCCTCAGGGTGCAAGGCCAGGTGGGTTGGACATCTGGGGATGCAGAGGTCACTGAATACCACCCCCCCCACCCAGCTGGCCTGGAATGCAGATTCTCTCCCAGGGTCTAGTTAAGTGCATGGCTGAGTCAGGGGACCTGGAGGCAGCAATGGAGGCTGACTCAGGGCAGGGAAAAGATCGGTCTGCCCCTTTCCCTCTCCTCTCCTCATTTTCCCTCATCTTCCTGGCAGAGGGGTAGGAAGGAGGCCAGAGAGGAGAGGCCCACCACCAGGATGCCTGAGTGTGAGGGTGTTGTTACTGTAATGAGGGACCCCGTAGGCATTCAGGGATTTCAGCCGTTTTCAGACATGAGCTGGGGCTCCAGGACTTGGCCCCTGCCCCATCCTGCCCCCCAACAAGGCCCCGCATCCTCCCCAGCCCAGTCCTTGTCTGGAGCCAGTCCTCCCTCCAGCCCCAGGAAATCCAGCTGCTCGGGGGCTGCAAAATCATTTGAAACAAAAGTTTTGTTTTAAACACATCTTTAATCTGTGTCTTTCTTCCATTGTTTCTGGACTCTTCAATCCTTTCTACAGAGATGGTGTGCACTTGGGCGCATTATTCTATGCCCAGGCCCTGACACGGTAGTAGGAGGAAGGCAGGATAATCTGTGTCCCTGTCACCTCCTCAGCCTGGCACAGGTGCCACCTCATCAGCGTTACTGACACAGCAAGCATGTGGGTTCTCACACTGTATGTCCCATAGTAATATGCAGCAGTGTCCTCAGCCCTCAGACTACACAAGCTGGACCTGGGAGTGGAGGTGTGGAGAGAGAACAGGACAGGATGAAGTCCTCCTGACTGGCACAGTTTTCCTCCTCTGCTCAGGGGCTGGAGTTATCCCTTACCTGTAGCCAATGTCACAGGGATAGGATTCTCCAGCTCCAGTCCATGGGGAGGTAGTGTGCTCTCAGGTTTCCTACAAAGGATTGTGTGCCATTCTTGGGTGATGCTCTCAGGGTACAGACACCTGCATTAGCCTAGTACACCTTGGCTCATTTACATATTCATGAGGCAGACTATTTAACATCAGAAAATAGACCATCCAGTGATGACAAAGTAGATGACACGGGGTGCCCAATCTTGGGATGCTGAGACCTAAGTCAAACCGTTGTTTGATGATATGGCTCCACTGCTTACATCCCTGACTCTATGCTACCAGAGCTCCTTCCACTGAGAATGAGCCTAAATACAGGGCTATTGAGGGCACTGGTCAAGGCAGTTTCCTCAGGAGCAGAAGCAGGTGCTGATCCAGGATACAGAGGACCCAGGAAAGCAATACTGATGGGTCAGTCCCTGTGGACCAGTGTCTGTGATGCCCTGTGCACCTCCTCTTCTCAAATGGACAAGTGGGGTCAGGAGAGAGAAATCATGCACCTGAGTCAGGTCACCTGGATGATGTGCCTGACAGACTCAAATGCACATATCCTAAAGATATGCTGGTACACCTAACAAAATTATGTGTATAAAATTTATATATTCCTGCTGATTGTCTTCTACTGAGGTAATGGGTTCAAATGGAAACATCAAGAAGTCAATTTCCATATAAGAGACAAGTCATAGAGCCATCAAATGAAAAGAATTTAGTGAATCAAGTAAATACTATGAAACAAGAATGTGGCTTAAATGGTGAATGATTTAAAAAATTTCCTGAAAACCATGAATGGGACAAACACACCTCCAGGATGCCTTCTGTTTAACATTTTTAGTGAGAGAAGCAAAAGCCACAAGTACTAACTGTAAAAACTAACAAAACCCTCATTATTAAGGGAACATAGCTACTGGGAAATTTGCCAGAGCATCTGTTCTTCTAAACAAGACCTGAGGGAAGGGAAATACCAAAGTCAAACCCAATCTAGATTTCTGGGTGGGGTAAGGGAAGCACCCACCTCCACTGCCCTCCTCTAATGCCTCCATTTGTCACCTCAGGGATGGGGTAAGCTGAGATACCCTTGTTACAATGGCATTAAGAGTCTCAGGAAAGGGAGAGAAAGATGAACCATAGACTACAGACTCCTCTCCTAACGCCAGCAAGCATCCCAGAAGTCATTTATGAATGCTCCAGGGAGACCCAGTTCCAATCAATGAGACAAAAGCAGGAACATGAAAGGAAATGTCAGTAATTTCTCATTATCCATTGATGTGCTATTTTTCTTCTGAATCATATTTAGGACATAGGTCCCCATTTCAACCCCACTTTAGGGCTCTGCCATCGTGGTAGAGGATTATTATTGAGCCCCACTCTGCATCTGGCACTTGGTGGGAATTTTTGAAGAGTGACAGGGCTCCAACCTCATGGTGCTCAGTGTCCAGCACAGTCTAAGAGAAAAGTTAGAATCATGACAGAATGAGGTCAGCTAGGGTTTCTGTGGGTTTCTTAAGGGACAGCACATTGTGGGCAGGGGTCCAAGCTCTACCATCTGGATCTCAGTACTCATGTGGATTCCCTGTGTGGATGCCAGGAAACATGTCTCAGATACAGCCTCCAAGGCTGCTCGCATGGACTCTTCCCCCAGAACAGGACCCAGCAGGACTGTGATAGCTTTTCCTGTCTGGCTTGTCATCCCTCCTATTTCATGGGGAAATCTGAGAGCCCTTCCCATCAGATGGGCTGCTTTTCCATCCAGGAGATGGAATGGTGCCTACAGATGGACAGTTCCTGATCACCTGTGTCCAACCATGTGGATAATGAGCCAGAGGGTAAACACTAGTTGGGAAGTCAAGGACCCAGTTGGAGCAGTTGTCCTGGGGATGCTCATAACCATGTGGAGGCAGCGTGTGCCCACTGAGTGCAGAGAACAGGTGCTCAGCATGCAGAGAGCATGGGCTATGCAGGTGCTTCTTGGAGCTGATATTCCCAGCATGTCCTTTTGTGGAGAAAGAAAAATGGGACATGGCCAAGGTTGATGAAGGAAAGTTCCCTAGTGAATGGTGAGATCTCATCTACATGTAGACAACATTACTTCATTGTTGTTGATTGCACAGAGAATATGAGAAATCAGTTTTGGAAGAAAAAAAACATTAAATATCCCTGTGGAAGCTGAGACCCTAGAGAGGAAACCCTTGATCTCAAAAGGATTCCTCAACCCCCAATGCACCTCTCCTGGGTCTCATGTTTGTGTCTGAGTCCTGAGTGCCCCTTAGTATACTGCATGCCCCCTGGGAACTAAGTGGACGCTGATGTCCTGACTGTCCCCTAGTGTCCTGAGTACCCACTGGTATCCTGAGTGCCCCTGGTGACCTGAGCACCCCGTATTCATTCTGAGCTCTACCTGGTGAACTGAGCAAGCACTGGTGCCCTAAGTGCCCTATGGTGACATTAGCATCACTAGTGACCTCAGTTCCCTGTGGTGCCTGAGCACGCTCTGTTTTTCAAGCTCCACTTAGCGAAATTAGTATCCCATGGTGACCTGAGGGCCTATTAGTGGTCATTATGGCCTGCTGGTGAACTGAGCATCCCATGGTTTCCTGAGTATTAGTATAGGCATATGCTGGTGACCTGAGATACCCTGCACACAAATCTTGGGGTATAGGTGTCATGTTATCCCATAAGAGGATGTGAACCTACACCCAGAATTGTAGAGGGTTTGTGAGGTGTCCAGGAGCACTCATGGTGTGAGAGTGAGCCCCAGATCTGGACCTGTGCTCCTCCCCACAGGGCCTGCTGTCCCTCTAACCCACTTGCAGGACGGAATGGGCAGGCTCCTGAGGAATGTTGAACCCTGCCTGTAATGGAGACAGGATGATTTTGCTTGTTCTAGAGTTTATCAGAAATATAGAGAGAATCAGTGTTTGTGCAGGTGTTTTTTTCACAACTCTAATATTTCACCATTGCTGTGTTCCTCCTGAGTCATCCCTGTGAATATGTGTAAGAGCTGTGATGTGTGTGCTTGACACAGGATGAACTGCACACGTGAAAAGTGTGTGATATAGTAAACACTGGTGTCAGAATCAACATTATGAGGAATGAACAAATCAATTCTCCCTAAAATGTCCTGTATTTTCCCTGGAATTCCTTCTTCCATTCTTCCCTTGTTCATCCTGTCCCCACATAACTATTGATCTTTTTCATGTTACCTTAGTCTAGCTTAAATCTACAAGAATTCATAAATGTGTAATTATATGTGCTTTTATTTGTAGGGCTCCTGTTGTTCAGTATCAATCTTTGAGAATACAAAAATGTTGCTATGTGTAGGAAGAATCATTGTATTTAATGTCTGGCTTCTTCACAAGGAAGGAACATAGCAGAACTTCATTTGTTAAGTGATTGTTTGGGATTGGGATTGTTTCCAGTTTGTGGTATTATGATAAAGTTTATTCCTAGCCCAGGGATGTAGATGTGGAACTCAGAGAATGTGTTATGTTCCTTTAATATGTACATGTTTTTGGAAGCTCAATTTCAAACATCAGAAAATAGCTAAAACACAAATAACACTAAGGATTTTTCTGGGAAGGTGACTATGAGGATATGGAAGAAGTTAGATGAAGGACTGTTTTTGGAAAAGCTTGATGCCCATATGTGATACAATGGAAATAGAGTTTAACAGAAATGAAGAAGAGTATTATTTATAGCAATGGATTACAAAACCACCCTATAATACTAATCTCTGTCCATTAAAGGAGTTGGTGAATCCAACTTTATGTGGAAATAAGGTCAGCCTGTGGACACAGTCTTATTTCCCATCTGGGGTCTGTGTCTCTGTGGACCTGAGACAGTTCTAGTCAGGGAGACAGGAGAGAGTCTGCTGGCACTTTCCTGCTTCTTCAGGAGTTACTTTCAAAAGAATCTCTCCCTTCCTCCAGGACCTGATCGTGTCTGAGTGTGGCCTTTGGGAATTGTGTCACCATCTCCATGCATGATGGGGGTCACCTGGGGTTTGGACATGACATAACGTTGATTTAATGACAAGATACTGGAAACACTCTGGATGTCATTTAGATCATCTGCAGTCTCAGTTGTTCAGTGGCATGAGATGATTTCAAAGCCTATTAGTTAAATGTCGTATTACAGCACACTGCAGGGTAGTGTGACCTTGAGTCAATACTTGGAAGGAAAGCTCACATTGGGAGCAGGGTTATTTCCTGCTCATGTGTCACAATCTGCAGGAAAGTCCTGGAGAACCTGGGAGGTGGGACATGGCCAGAAGCCAGTCCTCAGGGGCCTATAAAACACAGGTAGATGAACTCCACCCCATGATCACACTCCATGGCATGTGGATATGTTTTATTTGTGGTACATGTACTTTCCCATGTTGTGAAGTCATTCCTAGACAAAATCTTCCAGCCCTTCCAGCTGATGAAAAGCTCTTGATTTGTCTTTCCATCTTGAGTTGCACCAGCTTTTATATCCAGTGACTGAGGTGCACACCTGACAGCTGTCATGGTGGGACAACGGTGCACGGTGTGGCTCAGACCCAATACCACATGGTCATCACATCCACAGTCTTCTGGAAAGGTTGAGAAAACAGCGTCCTTAAAGTTACACAAACTCTCAGACATGCATGGACTCCGTTTTCCAAAGATACTCCCACTGGCACTGATGGCCTTATGACCCATGGACTCAAGAACACATCACTTATCTCCACGTGACATGGTATTTAGCAGAGCCATGCATTTAGAACTCTTGCCAGCCATACTAGTCTCTGCCCTGACAATCACACACAAGAGCATTTTTAAATGGATTCATGCATCATATCCACTCCTATCACTGACAGACTAAGTCTGCCTTTCCACTGTAAGTATTTGACAGAATCCTGTGATTTTTCAACTGGTATATTCAATCTGTTATTAGAAAAGTGAGATAAAAATAACTTTTAATATCATTAAGGAATTGATCAGGTACTTTTAGCAACAAATCCAGCAGGGAAATGCCATAGCATCAATGCTTGGGTTCATGTGTCTCTAATGTCCTAGTCTGCCCTGACTGCTGTAATAATGTTCACAGGGTGGCTTTAAACAATACACCCTCATACCTAAAATTTCCAAAAACTGGGAAGTCTGTGGTCATACTGATTTGGTGTCCTCAGAGCACCCACTTCCTGGTCCATCCTTCCCCTGTCTCCTCACATCAGCTCAGGGTGCAGGGGGCTTTCCCAGGCCTGGTGTATAAGGGCACTAATCCCATCATGAGATTACACCCTCCTGACTTCAATGTTTCCCAAATACTTCCCTTCTCCTCCCATCACACTGATGTTAGGTTTCAACATGGTGACGGTAGAGATCCAATAGAGATCAATTGTGCTGATGTAAAAAACTGAAGGATCAATAGTTATTTTGTGTAGGTCAAAAGCTCCTCCAATCCAACACCTCACCTAAAGATTCCCATAGATCCAGTAGAAACTTCTGGTCTCTGCATCATACAGCATGCTCAAGACCTTCAGGACCATCTGATGATCTTGGG
>NW_023254631.1:0-6802 GCF_002007445.2 Ailuropoda melanoleuca | reverse complement strand
CAATCTCAATACATTAAGTAAGAACCCAGAGGGATGTACAAAGATATTCACAAAGTAAAATCAATGGTATTTAAACTGTGAATATTGTATCAGAAGCTCTAATTTCCTATTACATTTTCTGCAGTGTCAGCAATAAAGGCATACACATTCACCAGTCTCAAACATCCAATGTTCTAAAATTTATATGTGTTCTTAATTAATTTTCTTAGTCTATTCCTTGAAATTGCATCACTTAATCTCATTGGATATCTTTTCCCAAGAACACCTGTAAACTTCTTGTATTTGTTTTCTTATATATATTTAATTATATTCTGCCTGTTCCCTAATACATACTGGGTGGTTTATAATGGGTATATAAAATATGATAAAACGTCATAAGTCAAAAGTAGAATAAAGGAAATAAAATCTGAAACAAAGACTCAACAGAAATAGAATAAAAAATGCTTATGCTTGTGACCTGCACTTACACTGCAGTAGAGAATAAAGTAAGGAGGCAATTTGGCAGTAAGCTTGCCAGCAGCTAAGTGAAGAAAATGTGGTCAGTTATATAGTTCTGCGTGCATAAGGTAAAAACAGACTGATTGCTCAGAAGAATTACACCTGTTCTTGGTGGTGAGCTCCAGCAGGAGCTTCTCCCAGGAGTGTCATAAAGAGGACGATGTATGATGTGGAAAATACATTTTGACAAGAAAGAGTTAGAGGCTCTTTTTTATAAAGACCCCCAATATAAACTCATAGAAGTTCAGCTTACTAAAAAGATAATTTCAGAGATATTTAAATTAGTTACAGGTTTTTTTTGAGCAGAAGGTGGGGGGAAGCCCAGAAAATTAGGGTGGAAAGTTTTGATCCTTCCTTGGCAATGAAGACTCAAGCCAATGTTTTCTAGGGAAGCTCAAATCTAAAAGCTTTCAGGCACCATTGTTTGCAATTACCTATTGGTTGATGTGGTCAGTAGAAAGACGGTTTTTAATACAGGTCAAGTGATCCGTCATCGGATGTCCGTAGCACACTCTAAGCTATAATGTTAGTTAAATAGAGCATATCTGAGATAGGCACTCGTAGCTCGTTAGAGACAGGGCAGCTGGACGTTAGCGTTTCTCCACACGTGTATCGTCTGTGCACAGTGCTGGCACTGGGCCCCTGCAAACCTCCATTCTCCTTCCCCAGCTCTGACAACAGGGAGCCCCACAGGGAGACGGAAAGGCTGGAGCAGGAGAAGGGGACAGACTCCTTTGTGCGTGTTGGCTGCTCCTGTCGGAACTGATTCTCCACATCAAAGCAGCCTCTCGTTCCGTTCAGTAGAAGCACTTGGCTCCAATCTGCAATTTTCCCACCTGGCTAGACCCAGCCTTCACCCGCCCAGGGTTCCAGCGTGAGTATGCTCCTGCTGCCTCCTCCGACACCCGAGCCTCAGAGCTGCGACGGTCCTCCTTGGACCCTTGAGACACCAGCACCAGGGGCTTGGGTCTTAGAGGGCCCCCCTCTAAGCTGCTAACTTCTTTTTTTTTAAATTTTTTATTTAAATTCAATTTAGTTAACATGTAGAGTATTATTAGTTTCAGAGGTAGAGGTCAGTGATTCATCGGTTGCATATGACACCCAGTGCTCATGACATCACATCAAGTGCCCTCCTTAATGCCCCTCACCAGTTCCCCCATCCCCCCACCCACCTCCCCTCCAGTAATCCTCGGTTTGTTTCCTATGATTAAGAGTCTCTTATGGTTTTTCTCCCTCTCTGTTTTCATCTTATTTTACTTTTCCTTCCCTTCCCCCATGTTCGTCTTGTTTTGTTTCTTAAGTTCCTCCTATGAGTGAAATCATATGATAATTGTCTTTCTCTGACTGACTTATTTCGCTGAACATAATACTCTCTAGTTCCGTCCCCGTAAGCAGCTAACTTCTGATAATCCCCACCTGCTCTCTCCTTCCCCAGCCTCAGTGCTGGGAGCTTCCTCCTGCAATCAGCACTTTTGAAACACCCTTATTGCCATTTCAGTTCTCAAAACTAGAGTAATAATATTTTTTTGGTCTGTTCTCTCTTTCCAGGACCCTGACACAGTGGTAAATACGAGAGGGCTTCGGGGATCCCCCAAATTCCATAAATTGAGGAGTTGATGTTCCCTTAGGAGTAAATGTATAGTATAGTTCATCAATACCTTAAGTTCCTGATTTCTTTCGGGCACTGGCAGAGGCACTATCTAGAAAATAACCTGTCTTTGGCCATCTCTGAAGAAGTAGCAATTTCTATGATCAAGGTTCTAATACCCACCAGGTATGCGTCAGATTGGTGGGTGCCCATTTTGTACCCATTATTTAATGCTAGATTTTTTTTTAGATAGGCTGGGTGTCTATGGTTGCATTTTATTTTATTTTCCGATTATGTACTTTTGTAGGAAATTGGGAAAAAATGGAAAAGCATAATACAGAAAGTTTCCATTATTTGCAGTCCCACACTACTTGCTTATATTCTGTTATCATTATATGTATATATGTTACGTATATTTATATGTATTCAATAGGCTTCTTATGACACACATTTTTATAACCTTTTTCATCCAATCAACACATTTATTAGGATTTTTTGAAATATTCTTAATTGACTGCATCTTTTTAGATGACAGATTGATGTAAAATTAAGTCCACAGAAGAAAAAAACTCAAGCCTCATCTTGAAGATGTAGTATTAGTAACTTGCATTTATTTTCAATCCAGAGGTCTTTTAAAGAACGAGAAGAAGAAAGGGTGAAGGTCTGAGACGGGGTTCCATCACGTGTACCCACAGCATTGGCTGCATAGACCCCCGCAATGACAGGAGATCAAGGGTGCTCTCCGTGGGACAAACTTCGGGGATCGATTAGCAAAGTCTTCAGTGGGTGTGGTGGCACCTGAGCCACGTGACTGCTAGCCACGCTGAGGCATGTTAGTGGGTCTTGCAAAGTGGAGCCTTTTCCATTCACCGTTAACTGTCGCAAGAGAACTCCGCTCGAGTGAAGACTTTATTCATAATAAAAAACACGCAGTGTATTTTGGTCATCTATTGCTACATAATGAATCACATCAAGTCTTAATAGCATAAAACAATACCTACTTTATTATGCTCATAATTCTGCGGGTCAAATACTCAGGCAGGGCACAGAGAGAACAGCTCATTTCTGCTCTGGGATTTTGGGGTCTCAGCTGGAAAGGCTGGACTGGCTCCACTCGGGGTGTATGTTGTCATCTGTGTTTCTCAGTTCTCCACATGTTGTCTGCTGGGTTTGAATGTACAAGGTGTCTCCTTTACCCACACGTGGGACTCCTGGACTGAGATGGCAGGGACAAATAAGAATTGGCTAAATCTCTTTCTCTCTCCTGGCAGCTTCTTCAGGTGGCTAGTGTGGGTTTCTTACAGCCTGGCGATCCCGGAGTAGGCAGACTTCTTTCATGGTGACTGGCTTCCCCTTATGAAGCATTCTAACAGCACCCAGTGGAAGCCTCGAGTCTTCTCATGACCTAGCCTCAAAAGTCACATGTCCCCTCTGCCATGTTCTATTGGTTACACAGGGCCAGTCCCCATTCAATGGGTGGGGGGATACTACATTGAGAGTCGAAGTTCTTCGAGAACGCACTGTTAAGGGATGGTTATCACATACTGTCTCACAGATCAGTAGGCTTTTCCACTTGAATTATCTTCACTGACACTATGCTCTGTATGGGGGAATTTTGGGATTCTCCCAATTGGAAGCAGAAGATGAAAAAGGGGATCCCGTGGTTTTCCGAACTAAGAGGTCACCTACTGCTGGTAAGTCCATGCTTGCGAGTATTTTTCTCAGAGAGTATGAATAATACTTGGGAGTCCACGTCATAGGACAAGAAGCAGAGGCAAACATTTGGGTATTGAAGATGGAAGGTACTGGAGGGGAAAGCTCAGGGAAGAGAGAGTGCAGTACCTACCAAATATTGTATAAAAGAATAACAGTTGTCCGAGGGAGAAGTTGGGCATTTTGGAACAAAATCTTTGAACACCACTCATAATAGGGTCCTTTTGCATAGAATTCTTACATGAGTCAGGGAGAAGGGACATTAAACAAAACCTACTAGAGGGGACATTTAGAAAAGGCTTTATTATTTCTGTGCTATAAATGAAGAAGGAAGCATATTAAGTGACTTGCCCAAAAATACATAGCTAGTACGTGGCAGAGCCCGGATGAAAGCTCCGATTCGATAACTGGAAATTAGTGCTCTTTTTTTTGCTGTGTCATGAAATCTCCTACATCAGACATCATACACCAACCAATTGAAGTTCTTGGTTATAAACACAAAAACTTACTTTGGCTAGCGGGCACAGAAAAGAAATTAATTGGAAGGCTATCAAGTAGCTTACTGTATAGACGGGAATGCTAAAGGATTAGTTTCAGAAAATACTGAGACAGTCATAGTCAAGCCAGAGGAAGAGACTGGCGAGGGCAGTGGCGTTGGCACTCACAGCCTGGCCCCCTGTGGGGAGCAGCTGCTGCCGCTGCGGTTCTAGTAACGTCACTGATCGCAACCCCGGTGAATATCTTGGAGTCTTTGTGTCATCCCTCAAGGTCTAAAGTCCCAGGGGGGAGCATCTGATCAGTCAAGCCTCAATCACATGCCCTAGCTGTCCGGGGGTTGTTTAAAAAAAGAAACATCTAGGAGCACCTGGGGGGCACAGTCAGTTAGAGCCTGACTCTTGATTTTGGCTCAGGTCCTGATCTCAGGGTCGTGAGATCGAGCTCTGCAAGGGGCTCCGTGCGCAGTGCAGAGTCTGCCTAAGACTCTCTCTGCTCCCCCTCTGCCCCTCCCCGCCCTGCTCTCTCTCCCTCAAATGAATAAATAAATCTAAATAGATAAATAAGAAACATCTAGGCCTGTGTGCCTACCTTCTATGAAGGTACATACAGTAGGGGAGGGGGTTCCCCAAAATGAAACGGGGTTTTGATTGCTGGCTAGCCAGAAAGAAGAGCAAGCGTCTGCTCCGTGCACTTTTCTGTGCAGTGACCACAGTTTACCACTGTATTTGAAGTTCCAAATGGAACACACTGTTTGCATTAGAAACATGGTTTGAGGCAAGGACGACACTAGGAGATGAGGGACACCTGGGTGGCTCAGTGGGTTAAGCAGCTGCCTTCTGCTCAGGTCATGATCTCAGAGTCCTGGGATTGAGTTTGCCCATCGTGTTCCCTGTTCATCGGGGAGCCTGCTTGTCCTTCTCCCTCTGCCTGCCGCTCCCCCTTGTTCGTGCTCTCTCTCTCAAATAAAAAAAAAATTCTTAAAAACAATAAAGGGGGGATGCTAGGAGATGAAAGTGAGGAACACCAAGCCAAGCCCAGGATATTTGTTAGTGCAGTCCCCATTCTGAGACTTATTCTCTGCCCTCTGCAGCTAGTAGATGAAAGAAAGAGAAAAGAGTGGAGGGAAAAGCTGGATGTAGGCTGGGACTTGTTACTGTGCCCATGACAGCAATGCCTGTGTTTACTTGTCTATCGATATAAAGCAATCAGAAAGATGATGGTGTGAAAGTTGATACTACATTGACCATTTTTAAGGGCAAGTTTACAACAGGATGATCTGGGTAAGAATTGTGTTTCTTAGAATGACATGCAAAAGGACTTTCAATGAATTCCCTGCATGACATCCTTAGCAGAGCATAAGTGTGTGCAGTCTAGCAAGGAATTCTTTGTAGGCTACAAGAGAAGGGTCGGAATGGAACGAGGGCAGAGAGCAGAACAATAGTTTTAGGGGCTTTGGAATTAAATCAGAGGAAGGGAATAAGTATATATTGATTTGCTTTATAAATCCAACAGGGAAATTCAAGAAGGGAGTTTATAAGAAAGGGAATTCCAGGGTCCAGATTAAGTTAAGAGGAGAATTACTCAGAGGAGATCACGAGTGAATTTGGCTGGAATAGAGATAAAAACAAACTTAGATGATGAAGGTTGTCTTAGCAGAGAGAAGTTAGGTTTGGCATTGGGCTAGAGGGATCTGATGAAAAGAGTAGAATGAATGACAGGATCACTTATCAGGGGGAAGAGAAAGACTACAAAAAGGAATCAGTTATGGAATACACGCGAGAGGGTGAAGTGGGAAAATAAACTCTTGAACATTGTAGAAGATTGCCTAGCACATCCAGTCTGGGTGGGATTGAGTCCTTAAAAAGGCAAACCAGTCTGGGGCACCTGGATGGCTCAGCTGGTTAAGCATTCAACTCTTGATTTTGGCTCAGGTCATGGTCTCAGGGTCATGAGATCAAGCCCCACGTCAGGCTCCATGCTCAGCGGGGGGTCTGATTGAAATTCTCTCTCCCTTCCCCTCCGCATCACCGCCCCCACTCACTTGCACAATCTCTCTTTCTCTAAAATAAATAAATCTTTTTTTTTTAAAGGGGCAAACCGGTCTGAAACCAAGCATTTTAAATTTATTGTCTCATGCCAACCAAATGCTCATCCCTATTTTACAAATGGGCAAATTGAGGCTGAGAGATGTTGAATTATGTTTACCAAAAACACCTATTTAGCAGTAAGCTAGCTGAGATTTAAGCCCAAAATTCACGTGATTCAAAAGCCCAGGCTTTCTTCACTTTACAACGATGACTCTTGAATTCAGAAAATTTAAATTCAGAGGTTATCTGCTCTTGCATTTATTTTCAGTCGAAGCATTAAGTAGAAGAAAGAGTCTATTGTTGAGACTGTTGGTAAATTTTAGAGGCAAAAAAGAAAATATGAGCACTTTTTTGGTGAGAGAGAAGTAGAATGGGGGAGACGAGCAAGTACACCCCATCCAATCCCTCTTCCCTCCAC
>NW_023254630.1:0-6713 GCF_002007445.2 Ailuropoda melanoleuca | reverse complement strand
GATGGGCTGAGGCAGAAACTCGTCAGTTATAGTGAGACTCGGAAGTGCTGTAGAAGGTTATGTCAGTGAGGTTAGTACGAGCCAGAGGGTAAAGAGGCCACAGAAAGCTTTAGATTTCAGACTCCACTGCCTGGGCAAGTTGGTAGAGCCTAGCCCGGGAATCCTGTCAATGGGCCTTTGGGTGGCAGCGGCGTCTGGGGATCTGGCCTCACCAGATGGAGTCTTTGGGCCTCCCTCCGCTGAGCCGCCGAAGATTCAGGGAAAGGACCGGGATGGGCAGGGACACTGACGCAAAAGGCCGCTCACCAAAATGGGGCCACCAGGGAAGCCACAAGGTGAAGGTGTGACTCAACCCTTCTGCCAGTGCCCAGAACGCATCACCAGCACGTTGGATTTGGCATGAAAATAACCGCAGCTTTCCTGAGCGCTGCCTATTTTCAACTGCTAAGCAGTTTTCATAATGAGCTCATTGTGTTCTTAAAACAACCCTCTAAGTCATTCTCCCCATTTTATAGATGAGGAAAGTGAGCTCACTAGGCACTTGAACCAAGATGTGAATCCAGATTTCTTGGATTCCAAATTGCAGGCCCCAGCCAATCAACCACCCTGCCAAAATCCAATGGTGCTGCGGTCCAGGCTCAAGGTCAACAACTGACCTTGCAGATGTAAGCTCGGGGACTGCAGGCGGGAGGAGCTGGGAGAGGTGTCAGAATGCATGCATAGCACGGGTTCACCAGCATTGCCTGGAGAGCGATGCTGCCTGTCCTCAGACTCACAGTGACATTGACCGTGTCCTCTGTGGTCACATTGCAACTGTCCTTCCATTCGTGTACAATGTTTCTCAGATACGTCATCTACTTCCAGGGCCCAGAGAGAAAGGACTCCAGGATGGGGTCAGCAGGATGCTTAGCTGTCATTTAGAAAAGAACCTACAGCCATGCTTATATCTGCAGGCCACGCTCCCATTTATAAAACATATTCTAGTCCTTGCAATCACAATACCGAGGATGGGTAGAGCAGGCCATATGACTCCCGTTCCAGAGAGGAGCATACAGGATCAGAGAGGCAGGACAGTGTGGTAGAAATACCAGCCCCTGGCCTCAGAGTGGGGCATGCCTGCTCTAGCCCGAGCTCTGCCCCTGACCGGCCTCACCTCCCCACTGGTTCCCTATTCACCTTGGACACGGGCGTTGCAGGCTATGTGTTGGAGAGGAAAGAGTCCAAGGGAAGGAGCCTGATTCCCTGGACAACGCCACAGAGCAGAGATCAAATCCACCAGTGGCAGTGTTCCGTGACGTGAAGCAGCAAAGCAATTCTATAGCATTTGGCCAGAGGGCTCATGGAGTTCTTTCTTACAGCAGTTGGCTAACCTTGGCTCACGGAGCCCCTGCGGTCAAGGCAGTTTTCTCCTCTGACCTCAGTCCGGTGGATTCAGCAGCATTTGGAGCTTCCATCTGGTGCTTTCCAAGCTGGACTTCACTGACTGCACATTCTTTGGTTTCTATGATGTCTATTCCCAGAGACGGTCCTTGCCCACCGCTCTTGAAATCAGCGAGGCAGCAAAGCCAAGCACCACCCAGCTCTCCTCCCTGGTGGAGAAGAGCCAACCTCATCAGAGAATCCAAAAGCCAGATCAAACGGCACCAGACCCCGTCACAGAAGACCCTGTACTGACCTCAGCCGGACTTCTAATTTGCTATGTCACCCGGAGCTCATTTCCTCAGTTCTTGGTCTCGCTCCCCCATCTCGAGAACTACGGAGTTGCCCTCAGGGACACCAAAGCCACCGCTCACAGTTTATGATTCGAACCTGTACATTCAAGGCTCAAGAGCGAAAGACAGGGGTTAATTACTCAAAGCTGGGAGATAATTCATGACGGTGACTTCCCCAGACTCTAAGAGAACAAAGATTTTATGGAAAAGGACAGAGAATTGTTGAGGCAGATGTCATGTTTGTGAAGGCAAAAGATCAGACTGTTTCCATTCTGAGCCCATCCCGTTGCTGGAGGGGTAGCCAAAGGGAACGGAGAGGCCACGGGCTCAGATTTGGAAAGACCTCGTTCAAATCTTGCTGTTATTCCTAATGACGGCATGTTGGCAGGAGCTCGCCTCTCCGAGCCTCCATGTCATCACTGGCAAGGCGGCATCTCTCACAAAGTTGTGGTAATTACGTGAGACAGTGCAAGCAACATGCATTGTAAGCTGTGGCAGGGAGTTCCCTGTATTGTCATCAAGCCAGGGCGAGGGGGAGGGATGGAGGCTTTCTTTCATTCATGCATCTAATCATTTATCTCAACACTGTGTGTCAGGTGCTGAGACGAATAAAACATAGCCCTTGACCTCAAGGAATTCAACGTCTGGGTGGAAAGACAGATGCATATACAAGTTAACTGATGCCCTGGTGTGATAACTACCTCATGCATGTATAAGAAAGCCAGCACCACCCCTTCCAGAACATGCCCTAGAGAGACATCCATGGACAGCCAGAGAAACATGTACAGAGATGCCCACTGAAATTTTGGTTACAAATTTAAAAAGTAGAAAAAAACTAAATGTCCCTCAGGAAGAGCAAATAAAATGAAGCACACATAAATCATTAACACGGAGTTTCATTAAGATTGAGTGGGAAATGTAGTTATCAGGTTATACATACATTTGGTACCCTTTGGTTGGACTTTAAAACCACACACCAAATATACTGTATTTTTCACAGATGTGTGTCATTGTGTGTATAAAAGTATTTTTTTAAATGGACTAGAAGAGTCCACATCAAACTTATGAACCTGGTAGCTTCTGGGGAAGATAGGAAGGAAATGGGTCTGGGGTAAAGGTCAAAGGGAACAGTAATTACATCTGTAATGTTTTGCTCATGTTTAAAAAAACTAGAAACAATTATGATAAACCTTAGCATTTATTTGTTGCTTTAGATAGCATTAATTTGTGTGATGTTATGCTTTATACTTTTCTGTATTTTTTAAAATTATCAAAATAAAAGTAATCAGAATATAGCAGTGGGTTATACAAAGAATGATGAAAATGTCCTTCCCTCGGTTAGTCTAAGCTGACCTCAGAGTAAGTCCACGCTAGAGGGGGGTGTCCAGAAGACAGGATCAAGGCTGGCCAGTGGTCCCAGAGGCTCACGGAGAGTGTCAGTTGATCACGTTGACACTGTCTGGGGGTCAGCATGAAACTCTGGTTTGGAGAAATGAATAGCTAGTGTTCACTCCCGGATTTACCGCTTACTAATATAACAAGGTCACAACGGTAATTACACATCAATTCTGAAATCCATCACCATCTCTAATGAAGGTAGTTCCTCATGCTAATTCACAGATAAAAGGTGGACTTTAAATTCTATATAATTTATACTCTATTCCAGCCAATAGTTTAAACAAACTCTTGAGGAACTTCTCAGTCTCTCTGGGAGAACAAGAACCAATCTCGAAGTCACAGTTTTCTGCCTGCCATCCCCGACTCCCCTCCAAGATGGTGCCTGGGCGTGGTTTATGCAACCACACAATGGAAGGGCAAGCGTGGGGCCTGCAGGCACAAAGCCAGATCAACACTCGTGTCAGAAGCAACACCCTTGACCTACCCAATTGCACGCGGACCTGCTAGTGCTTGCACCTGAAGTCTGCAGCCAGTGAAACTTGAGGTCTGCTGTGTGTGTGTCTCTCTCTCTGCTTGGGTGAAGTTGGGCACTCCTTGGCTGATTCAGGGCCACGTCCTCGAGAACTTTCTGAGGCCTGGCAGTGAATCCATTCAGCTGCAGCCCAAGTGGTTTGTTATCTCTGCAGCCTTCTGTACAGAGCTACCTCAGTTCTGCTATGATGGATCTTTTAACTGGCACGCAGCTGTCTGCACACACAGGAACCAAAGGCAGCTGGATACGGCTAACCCTCCAAGCCTCTCTGGGCCAAAGAGACACCATGTTGCCATGATTACTTTGAGATGGCTGCCCTGATGGTACCATGTCCTTCAAGGTGGCTTTGCTGGGTAGCCCCCCAAGCAGAGAGTTTAGCAAGAACCACCCTCTGTTCTGGATGTTTCTTTCATTTATCTAAAGTGCTTTTCTTTTCTTAGCCAAATGCCCCCATAGGTTGTTTCAGTCCCCTCTTCTTTCCCCCCAGTTTTCTTTCCATAAAACCCTTAGCTGCTGTGATAGTTAATTGTACGTGTCAATGTGGCTTGACCATAGTACTCAGATATTTGATCAAACACATCCAGAAGTTGCTGTGAAGGTACTTTTCAGATAAGGTTAACATTTAGACTTTCTTCAAAGCAGATTGCTCTCCATAATGTGGGTGGGCTGCATCTAATCAGTTGAAGGCCTTAAGGTAAAGACTGATCTCCCTCGGGGAAGAGGGAATTCTGCCAGCAGACTGCCTTCAGTCACAAGCTTCGGCGTCAACTCCTCCTTGAATCTCTAGCCTGCTGGTCATCCTTTCCTTCTTTATAAGGTCCAGTTTGCAAGGCTGTGGTCTTACTGAGGAGGTCAGGTACTTCCTCTGGGATGAGCTTGAAGGAGGTATGAGGCTGCAAGGAAACCATGGCTAAAGGGGAGAAATTTACATTTGTTATTATAAATTTTTATGGCCATACAGTCTGTGATCTTGGACAAGTCTTTTGGCATCTCTGAGCTTCTATCTGTCTCACAAATTTGCTCAATTAATCATGATATTAGTAGTAGGATTAGTAGGAGTACTCCTTTAGGGGATCCTTCTGGTCACAGTGTGAAGCTTCACGGAGATCGTGAGTGTCAGTGTTTGAGGTTTTGCAAGGGTGGGGGTCAGATGATGAAGTCGGTGTTTGTGGGCCCCAGTTAGGGTTGTAGGGAATGGATCTGCGTGAGCTAAGTTTTAGATTGTCACATCATGGCTGGGTCACAAAATCCAGGCGGAGGGTAGAGCTGGGACTAGCATGTGGTCAGCTATGACAGCCCCAGTGATTTGGGGGCAGTGCGATCACAGCTGAGAGACAAGAGAGTAATTATCAGGGCCTTCCTCCCATAGCTCTTTGTCCCAAAGGATGTGAACACAGCAAGCTTGTCTTTGATTAAAAACAACAACAACAGCAACAACAATCCATGCAGAAGCCAGCTTTACCTTCTGCCCTGCCAGGTAAGAAGCAAACCTTCTAGCAACTTCACCCTTGGAGTCCGAGAAGGACGGGAAATTCCCCTGGAAGCCCAGAAAGAACCGAGGCCAAACTCTGGGCTTTTTCTGAGCAAACATTTTGAGAGAAACCAAAGTGATGATGATGTGGAAGTACGGCCGGGGCTGTCCCCTCGAACAGCAGCAAGGCTGATGAAAACACAGGGATTAGTACAGATGAATCATTGCCAGTCCTCTCCCTGACAGTGTGTGCTTGGGGCAAGCCGATAAATACCGGATCTCCGAAAGCGCTGACGAGTTACCCACCAGGCCTGGGAGGTAGATCGCTTTTGAAATTGGTGGGAGGAGAAAGCGGGGAGTGAAGACACGGAGGCGTACCCCCCTTCCAGAATTCACATTCTTCCTTTTGGTAAGATCATTTCCTACTCTTTCAGAAGTGTGGGTGATTCTAGAATCTAGATGAATGGTGCCCGCGATCCCAACCTTCCGTTCTTCCGGTGTGGGTGGGAATTCATGGCCTTCTGTGACTCTTGCCCTTTGACAAGCAAGAAGGAAATGCTCGGAGGCAAACTTCCTTGCTTTGGGTTAGTAACGGTGAGGCCAAACTAAAGGTCTTTGGAGCACGGCTTCGTACAGAATCTAGGGTGAGCCAGGCTTTAAAAGAGGCAATATTCCCTTTGGTCTCTTGCCCGTGGTGGTGGATACACAAACCTACACATGTGATAAAATGTGTAGAACTAAACACACACACGCACACGCACGCACACGCACGCACAGAGGAGTAGAAGTAAAACTAGGGAAATCTAAATAACATCCTTGGATCGTGTCAACCTCAGCATCTCGGTCTCAGGATTCTATCACACCACAGCTTTGCAACATATTAGCACTGGGGGAAACTGGGTAAAGAGTATACAGAATCTCTGTATTATTTCTTTTAAGAAAAAAGAAAACAGGTTTGGGACGCCTGGGTGGCTCAGTCGGTTAAGTGTCTGACTTGGACTCAGGTCACGATCTCAGGGGCCTGGGATCGAGCCCTGCATCTGGCTTCCCAGTGAGTGGGGAAGTCTGCTTCTCCCTCTCCTTCTGCCGCTCCCCCTGCTTGCACAAGCTCTTGCTCTCTCTCTCAAATAACTGAATAAAATCTTAAAAAAAAAAAAAAAGAACAGATACAGGTTTATTGAGATCAATTCACAGACCATACAATTTCCTCGAGTAAAGTGTGCAGTTCCGTGGCACGAACTTGTACATTCATCACCATAATTTCAAAACATTGTAATTATCCCAATCAAGAAACTCTGCTCCCTTTCTCTGTCATCTCTTAATACCCCCATGACCCAAGCCCTAGGCAACTACTGATCTACTTTCTTGTCTCTATAGGCCTGTCTGTTCTGGATATTTCTTATAATTGAAATCATACTGCAGGTGGTCCTTGGTGACTGGCGTCTTTCACGCAGCACCTACAGTAGTGTGCATCAATATTTTATTTTATTTTTTTAAGATTCTATTTATTTATGTAACAGAGAGACGGTCAGCGAGAGAGGGAACACAAGCAGGGGGGTGGGAGAGGAAGAAGCAGGCTCCCAGCAGAGGAGCCCGATGT
>NW_023254629.1:0-6706 GCF_002007445.2 Ailuropoda melanoleuca | reverse complement strand
CTTAGTTTTTGCCAGGGTGTTCTGTCTATTTCTGATAGTGGGGTGTTGAGGTCCCCTACTATTACTCTTAACCAAAATAAAGAGACATATAGATAAGATAAGAGTTTCTTAACCAAGACATGGTATGCTCTGATCATAAAGGAAAAGATCGTTTGACTACATTAATGCTAAGAACTTCTGTTCATTAAAGGACATCATGAAGAAAGTGAGGAGTCAAGCCACGGTCTAGGATATGGTAACTGCATGCATATAACTGGCAAGAGATTAACATCTGGAATATAGAAAGAACTCCTGGTTATCAGTAAGAGAAAGACAACCCAGGGGAGCCAGTTAAGCATCTGCCTTTGGCTTGGTTCATGATCTCAGGGTCCTGGGATCGAGCCCTGTGTCTGGCTCTCTGCTCAGTGGGGAGTCTGCTTTTCCCTCTCCCTCCCCCTGCTCATGCTCTCTCTCACTCACTCTCTCTCTCAAATAAATAGGTAAAGTCTTTAAAAAAAGAGAGAAAAGACAACCCAATAGAAGCACGGGCAAAAACTTGAACAGGCACTTCACACAAGAAACAAATGGTGATTAAAGACTCCTCAGTAATCAAGGCAGTGCAGATCAGGACCTCAACTAGAAATCATTTCATACCCACTAGATTGGAAACTTTAAGAATTTGCTAACACCAAGTTTTAGAAAGGATGTGGATCAAAAAATTTGCATATTGCCATGAAAAATATAAATGAAATGTTTTGCATATCCTATGACAGAGCAATTCCATTAATATATACCCTGGAGAAGCTCTTAGATGTGGGCATTACAAAATGTAATAGAATGTTCAATGCCACTATGCTCACAAAACAATGGAAATAAGTGAGCATGGAGAAGACTACACAGGTGATGAGACATTTTTATGAAACTCAAAAGCAAAACTGACCCCTATATTGTTAGTGATACATAATAAAACTATGTATGTATATGTAAAAACAAAGAAATGATAAATCTGACATCCGAGAAGGGGGTTACACCTATTGAGGGCACAAGGTTGGGATAAGAAAGGAACACGGATTTGATGGTGTTTCTGTTTTATTTCTTAAGTTAATAACGGGCATTTTATTTATTATTATGCTGTGGAGATTACATATATTCTTGTTTATGTTTTAAGTGCATTAAACTAAGCCATAGAGAAGAAAGTCACGGCAAATTCTTGTCCTCATTCTGGATTCAGATGTATCTGCTGGCTTTGTGTGGGTGTGTTGTGAGGGGCAGTATACAAGAGTCCAGTGCCCTACCTAGGGCTCTGGCCCTTCAACCCAAGGAAGAGGCAGCCAGCACCCCCACCAGAGCCCTGGTTTCCAGAGGAGGGATGCATTCTGCATGGGGCTTTATTTTCTCCCACTTGACCGGCTCTTGGCCCAAGTCTGTGTGCTGAAGTCTGTGTTTCCTCCTGAGAGTACACAGCAACAGCTCTGTTACCCAAAACCCTACAGGTCACCGGGAGAAAAGCTGCTCTGGTTTGGAACACCAGTAATTGCATATCACCTAAGAAGGGAAGGGAACAGTTTCTCCTAGCTTGCAGGGCTCTGAGTGCACAGTGAGGGCTCTGAGGAGGAGAAGGAGATGGAAGACAGGAGGAGGGTGCAGGTCCTGGGAGGGGGCCCCAATGCCTCCTCCACGAGGCAGTGCTTCTCGGACATGTCAGGTGCCGGTTGAGGCTTGATGCCCAGCAAAAGCTGTCTGAAAGTAGATCTGTGCGTCCACAAGAACCAGTAAGAGACCCTTGGAAACGCCTTGGTGACCTCATTGTATCCACAGCCCAAAGGGTATTTCTAGTTAAGAGAGTGGGATTTGTAAAATGCTATTTTTGCTTGTTTATTGGAACATACTATCAGCATTAGTCATCTCTTTCGGTCTCCCTCCCTCTCTTTCTGTCTCTGTTTCCCTCCCTTCCTGTGTCCTGATCATGATAGGAATATTCTGCTATAGCTCTAAACACAGATCCCTAGTTATTATTATTTCCTAAATATTTTCCCAGAACTAAAGGGTACAGTTTCCCAGGAAAAGTGCAAATGTCACGGCCTTGGTTTAAACGTGTCCTCTGTGTCCTGTGGCTCCCTCACTCTCCCTTGGTCTGCGGAAGCCACGTGATTCATTTCTGTGCCCTGTGCTCTTTTGTTTCCAGAGCAGTGATATGAACAAGACGACGTTACTGTTTTAATTGTGCCCTTTCTCTGGCATTGTACTTCTTAACTCCAAACCCTCTAAACAAATCTCTTAAGAATCTTTACATAATTATCAGTGTTTTATATGTAAATGCCAAGGTTGACAAACTGCTCTGAGAAATTTAATTAAAAACTGAGTAAGCTTATCTGGAAGTTGAGAAGTGGCATTTTATTTCCTCCTAAATATATTTACACATAAAGAGAATATAATATGATCCACAACCCAAGAGATATAAGCACATATTAAGTGATTCTTATGGCAAAAGCTTAAGTGTATCATTCCATTCAAATTATGCCAATCCATTCTCATTCAACAATGCAAATCTCTGCACAGCTAACGGTTGTCAAGCCCTTAACAACAGTCGCTTCTGTTAAGTGATAGACTAAATATGAAGCTTTTAAAACCTTTCTGAGATTGTTGCAGTTGGGTTGTCCTATACTGTAAGGATTCATTACTATCTCCAATAGGCAGCATAGCTTTTCGGTTAATTTTTCTTAGATCAACTTGAAATGAGAGTGCCAGATCAACTCATTGAGACATTGAAATTGCAGTGTCACCGTTCGAACAATTACAGCAGGTTGTATAAAGCTTGCTTTTGTGAGGTCAGATTTTTATCATTGGAAGTCTGTAGACATCCTTAGATTTTAGCAGAAAGCAAGGGCTTCATTAATTACATGAGCTCTTTTGGGCTACTCAGAATATGATTAGGTTTGTGTCTACATTATATGAACATTGATTGCTATCTAATCTCTGTGGATCCAGAGAACTAATGCTCTGATCATAAATTATACATGTGTGGTAAGAACAACTCGGATGTTAATAAGCATAATTGCTGTGAATATTTCTTTTCTCTTTTTTTTCTAATACTGAAACTTTTGAACTTTCTAAAATCTGTTTTGATGATGCTGGCACTATGAGAGGATAGAAGGAGAAGATACATCTCATTCTAGCTTTTTGTTAGAGATAGATTTTCATGTGTTTTTTTGTCAGGGTTTTAGTCTTTGCTCCACTACTGAACAACAACAAAAAAATAAAATAAAATAAAAAATGAATCTGGAAGAAACCAAGTGAGTTCCCAGTGGGTTGGAAGCAGAATTATAATCATCTCAGAATATAAAATTCAAATTCAAAATAATATCGCCAAGATGAATTATTGGGAGGATAAGTATAATTATGTTTATTGGGAACAAGAGGATATTTTGGGTGAGTGAAAAGATCTAGGTTCTAGTGTTGGCTTGAGATCCTTAAAAATTTGTGAGGCCTTTCTCAGCCTCAGTTTCCTTATGTGAGAAGCGGTTGATTAAACCTAATAGTCTTTAGTGTATCTTTCCATAGGGAATATTATTTCTCTGAAACAAAAATGAGAAAGGGTTTGGTATATACAATCACAGAAGAACTGCTGTTCCTGATGGTGGTACATGAAGTGACCATATCCTATAAAACAAGGTTGCGTGTTGAGACATAAGTCCTAGGGCAGCCCTCTTCACGAGATGCCCGCTCTTGTCCTGCATCACTCACTGCACTTGAATCTAATGGATGAAAAATGATGTGTGTGAATGTCTCCAAGCATGGCTATACACTTCTAGAATTTACATTCTTGCCATTGGGCACCCAACGTGCAGTCAGCCATCTTGAGGAGTACAACTATTTTTATACTAAGCAGGAACCTCAGGCTTTGTACTTTACAGTGGTGGGTTACACCCACCAGCACTTTCATGCCACTCATGATCTTGGCACAGGTTAAAGCACTATATATTTCTGAAGAGACCTCTCTGTATCATGATTTTTCTCACCAGAAGAACTTTTCCTCCAACCATAACTCTTGGAATTATTCATTCGTTCACCTCACCTCTGATACCTGGGGATGTTGCGATCTTCTCTATCTGGATTCAGTAGCAACCTCTTGGCCCCCAGCTATTTAAATGCCATATATGTGTCCTGCAACACTCCTTCTGTTTATATGCATGTCTTCTATTGTAAAATCTCCACAAGCAAGTATCATGTTCTGGGCACTTTATGTTGTTGGTACTGTGTATCAGGTTTGACTACTCTGAGCACTAAAATATTGACGGTAATGGGAGAGTTCACTAGGCTCTGTAATCATAAGTCTGGTTTGGGCTGCAAGAAAAAGAAAATACCCAATTCAATGGACTTAAACAAAAAAGCAAATGTATCACATAAAACAAGACGTCTGGCTCAAGAACCCAAGTCAGGGTAAAGGATGGACTCGGGTTTATATCGCTCAGCATCCTGGCTTGTCCTTATGGTTGCAAAGTGGCTGTAGCAATTCCAGTCATCACATCTAGCTGCCACAATGTCAGTGGAAGAGGGATTTTCTGTGTGTCTGTTTTTGTTTTCCATACTTTTCCATCCTGCCTCCCCCATACCTGCCATACTTCTGCTAGTATGTCGTTGACCAGAATGTATCAATGCCCATGCCTTCATCAAGTACTTGGTAAGAGGAATAAAAGCATCCTGACTCTTACTTTATATCTTGCTTTATTTAACCAGTTTATTTATAGAGACACAAGAGTTGTTGAATAATACATACAAACCCTCTTTTTATATGTAACGAAGTTAGAGCCACACTATATTAAAGCTTTAGAATTAAGTTCTGCCTGGAGGCTTTGTAAAGCCTCTTGAGTTGTAAATTACTTTTATGAGTGAGAGGATTTTTACCATTGCTACCAGCATTATTTTTTTGAAGATTAATTCTTTACTATCTTTGAGGCTAGAATGTCATAAGTCATAGAGCAAACAGGTTTTCCTAGGAGGACTTTGTAGATGTTATTTCCACGTGTAAAATGTACTCCTTGTTTCCAAACAATGGGCTTAATCACATCTAGTTGAATGGGAATTTTTGGCAAAGGCAATATCCAGTTATATTCTGGTAAGAAACGGACATGGTCATGAGTAGTAATTCCTTCCAGAGGTGGATAAACTCTATCAATTTGTTTGATTAAATTAAAAAATTAAAAGATAGGAAATGTGGTCACAGAAAATAAGGATCTTAGTGAGGTTACTTTCCATGTTATTTAATCTTTGTTATCATTGTTTTGCAGACAAGGCCAATTGATACATGTTGCTATAATCTGAAAAATTGTGATCGTAGAATTGTTTTGATATATTAGCTTATAATTTATATCTTACGAAATACGATCTTTCAGAGGATTTTTCTCTTTTTTTTCTTTTGAATTTTGACAGTTCATTTGTGACAAAATGCCATGTTAGATGGGCTTCACTCCAGTGTGTGAGAGATATAACTTGTTAAACTGAGGGTGAGACACTAAATTAAACATGTTTTCTAATGTAGATTTAAATAAAATACAAATCGTAATGAAATGAGTAGTCACAAAGTTTTCGGGAGCACATAACTACCTTCATTATAATTCACCTGTCCATTTATGGAAAATATTGAATTGTTCAATTTATTAAATAAAGGTAAAAGTTGTTTGCAGTGTGTGTTTGCGTGAATGTGTGTGCGCTGAGGGAGTTGGCGATGTATTTAATGGTAACTTCCACATCTAGAGCGGACAACATTTTCTGCTGCTGGTCTTGATTTTCTTTTATACTCCCAGATACATTCTCAGCAGGATCTTAATGTAGTTAAATGAGCTTCTAATGGCTAAAGGGAGAAAACGGCCTCCTAGATAGCACATTATAATGCCCCTTCTGAGAAAAGAATTACAGCAAAACTTGGACGTAATTGTAAAAACATAAAACTTATAAAAGCATGAAATTGCATGTTAGGGTGTACATGAATTAATATTCTCGTCATACTGGAGATTTTTCCATATATATCAGACTCAACAACACAAAGGCTTTTGTACCAGTGAGGATTCCGTATTGTCTGCTGAAGAAAAAAAAAAAGGACAAGAAAAGAAATAAGCAGAATAGCTTGGGCCGGTATGTCAGTGAAGCATGCTTGAAAGATTGCCTTTCTGTGGGATGCCACTCTTGTGTTCTGCCCCAAGTGGTAGCAGAGCCTTTTCCTGTGGACTGACGACCCCCCTACCCCGGGAACTTGTGGGGCTTGCCTAGCTTTGTCTCCTGGTCCCGTATGAAACCCGCGCTCCGCCCTCCCAACGCCAGGCGCACAACCATGTCACTGCCGCCTCTACCCAGCTGCAATGTCAGTGGGTTTGCAAAGGGACAGTCTGGGGCTGCCTTCCAGGGTTGCTCTGGGAAGCGAGCAAACCATCTCTGAACCCGGAGGGAGCGAGTTGTGCTGATGATGGGGAAAGGCTACATAGCTCCTGCCTTTGTAGCGGTTTTTCACTCTTTTGATTTTAAATAGCAATAGTATTTGTTTTGGCCAGTGGTTAGTAGAAAATGGTTCTCTAGCATATGTCTACATGGATAGTAAGATATTTACTTTGGGATGATCTGCAAGGAGCTCCATCTTTTTTTAAATTAAATTAAATTATTTATTTAGAGGGGCGCCTGGGTGGCACAGCGGTTAAGCGTCTGCCTTCGGCTCAGGGCGTGATCCCGGCCGTTA
>NW_023254628.1:0-6516 GCF_002007445.2 Ailuropoda melanoleuca | reverse complement strand
GTGTGTGTGTGTGTGTGTGTGTGTGTGTGTGTGTGTGTGTGTATGTTAGGTGTGTGGAGGATGCCATAAGATATCTTTAAGTTCCTATAATTGCAAAAGTCATCAGCTGCCTTGAATCACGGTGAGCCAATGGATGCTGTTTAAGCGCTGTCCATTGACGACTAGTTCTTGATTTCCTGCTTTGCATATTCTGAATATGAAATGTTTCGTAGTTTATCTCCATAGCAATCCTGATCCATTTCTTCATGATGTTGCAACAACTATTTTAGCATCTAAATTAGAAAATAAAACTAATGCTGTAGTAGTTTGTTTTTGTTTTGTTTAGAATGATAGTTTCCAGTTGCATTTTTATTATTTCAAGTTTGCCGGTAGTAGGATACAATTACTTCCATTCTGGAGACCATTTAATGTATTAGACATCAAGTTTGTAGACCACCTGGTGGATTTGGTGGGATCCAAAGGTTACACAACCATTCCGTAACTCTTGGAAGACTCTGGCAACATGTTTTTTCCCTCAATTGTAAATCATTATTTTGTGAGGAAATCTAATTAGAAAAAAAATGGTTTCTTCTAAGTGCAGGCCCCTCCATTGAGCCAATAAAGAATTTGTTTGAAAATAATTCCCAGCTTTTAGAACTACTAAGAGTATAAATTTTTCCCCTTTAATTAGTATCTTAGATTTTTTTTAACCAATGCCAAATGCAATGTGAGCTCAAGTTTTTTAGTTCAGTTCTAAACTTAGAACCCATGATTTTCAAGTGGGTTCTAAATTTGGCAAAATGTCTTCTCCCTGCCGTAGTAGCTGGTGTTTTCCCATTCTTAAGGGTTCATACATCTTATTTTCTAAGCAAGCAAGTACTGTTTTTCTTCACTTTTTAATAATTTTTTCCCATTTCCCTTTTAGGGAATACCAAATGTGATGCAACCTTTTTTAGACTGTAAAATAAACTAGATATGTCAGCTTTTTGAAAGAGAAGGGAGAGTGGTAAGGAGAGGGGGTGAGTAGGCATTTAGCTTCTTCCTTACAACAAAAAGATACATACCGTATGTCTTAGATAACGAGTTATATGAAGTTTATGTATAGGTTGGTCGGAATCACCAAGTCAGAATTCAATTCAGATACTTCTCTTTCCTGCAGATGTCTGCATACAGACAAATGAGTCCCAGCCCCTTCCTGAGAAAAACATGGGAAAGAGCATCTAGTTCGGTCACCACTTCAAGAAGTGTGTCCCACGAAGCCATCTCCTGCGGTCTGCTCTGTGCTAAATACTTAATTCCACTCCTTGCAGATGGGGACAGCAGGCAAGGTGCTCAAGGCAGAACTCTCTGGCTGCAGAACGCAGGCACTGGACACAGCCAAGTCAAGGCTGTCAGTGTATAGATGTTTTTGACAGTTGTAAACAGCCACTTCCTCATTCTGCAAGGTGTCCGAGGGAAGGACACCAAGACCTGTCCCCAAAACAGGCACATACACATCCCCCACTCACCTGCACTTATCTCTGCCCTTCAAGCTCCAGGCCAGGCTCTCTTGCTATCAGAGTCCTCATATCCCTTTATCCTCCCATTACAACCATCTTTTCATGAAAATAAAATGAGCCAGGGGAAAGAAGACCAGCATGGAGAAGAAGGTGAAACTGGGCTCCGTTTCCCTCCAAGGCCAAATTTGGGAATTGGATCCCTCAGTTGCACACCTCTGTGGCTGCATGTGTCCATCTGAGCAGCTCCCTTTTCTCCCCGTGATCATGTTGTTGAGGCATCTGGTCCACCCCAGCACAGAATGCAAAGCTCAAGCATGTTTGGGAAGTGTTTCCCAGCACTTCTTTGGAGATCTTGGCAAATGGCAGCCCGTTCACTCAGGTCTCTCCGGTGCTACTTCTCTGCTACTCTTCTCTTCAGGCCTCGCCTAGCAGGTGGAGGCCTCCAACAACAAGAGAGCAGCCTTGACCATCTCGTCCAACAGGTTCCTCTGCTTTAGTCTCTCTTGCTTCTGCAGTGCCAAGAGGGGAGGACAGGAATACTTAAGATATTTCCCACTCCCGGTCTCACTGGGTACTAAGCATTCTGCCTACCAGACTCTGGGCAGAGGCAGCAGCAGAATGTTCTGGGATGGACGGCCCTCCCATCCTCCATCCACTGCCACTGGCAGCTGTCTCCCCTCCCCACCCTGCAAGTGTTGGTAGAATTCCATTGACCTCAACATTCCTAGAGTGGCTGCAGTTGGCTTGGACACCCAACCTTGAAGGGAATGCAGCCCAGTGAACCAGCCTACGCTCTGCCCCTGTAGACAGGGCTGATCATTGGAGTCCAGGGAATAGGCGCTCTGAGGAAGACACTCGGAGCAATTTATAGATCTGCTGGTCATCCAGGCTAGTCTCCTGCCTCTGACAGGGGCACAAAGGGCTATTTTGAGAGAAAACATTGCTGCTCTCTGCCTTGCCATCCTCAAAATTTTAAGGTTACTGCACACAGCATTCTGGCTTTCCTTCACGATATATTATTTATCTGGTCTTTCCTCCAACTTTTCTCTTTTGGGTCTCAATCATCTGTCACAATGTTTTTATATTAAATAATTGAAAGGAAAGAGCATTAATTAGGTAAGGAGTGAGAAGCCTTGGGTTTAATCTGTAGGTCTGCCAGAAAGTGATGTTCCGAGTTCCCTGGGCCTACTTCCTTCTTCTAGAATGTGATTGGGGGGTGGGGGGAGCAGCTGCATTTGATTATAACCGTGTCCTAAAATTCCATGAACCTTCTTTAAACTGCTACTTAATAGTATAGTAAATGGACAATAGTATTTAAAACACTACCGTAAGATAGTATTTCCCCCACAACTGTCCCTAAGTTGCTTTGGTCACACTTTGAAGAGCAACGCGATTTCTGGTCTTCCAGGATCACTTGCTGTTCAGTCTCTTACGACTGAATTAACTTCCTCCTGCTCCCTCTTTTTCTTCAGCTTTACTGATTGCAGATCTATTGTCTTTTTTTTCCTCTTTGTAAATCTACTTTTATTTAGAAAGTCTCAAAATGCTCAATTGTCTTTGCTACCCATCTCTAGAGCCAGCCCAGCCCTGAAGAAAGCAATGTGCACTGAAGGCCAGGGTAATGGTGTTTTCCATTTGTTTCTTCATGGGACCCTAGGCTGGTGGCGTTGTGAGAGCAGCAGAGCCCTGAGGTGGTGCCTTTCGGGGCTACCCACAGTGTCTCCCAAGATGCCTTTCCTGTATTATAAATAGGAGCTGACAGTCCATCATCTTCTAAGTACATCTGAAATCTTTTTGCCCAAATATTTTACTCTTTGCCGCATGAATACCTGGCTTCCACTTTCTGCCCATTCCCAGAGCTTTGAGAGATCCTTTGGTTGTTTATCCCCTTGGCCCTTCATCACCTTGAAGAAGAATCATCACAGAACTGAAGACTGCTCTGTGTATTGCCACTTGCATGTCGTTTTTTTAAATGCTGGGGAGGGAAAAATCAAAACAAGAAACTCCTGGGGCGCCTGGGTGGCTCAGCGGTTAAGCCTCCAACTTTTGATTTCGGCTCAGGTTGTGATCCTGACAATGATCATGACCTTGATCCTGAGATTGAGCTTCTGCGTCGGGCTCCGTATTCAATGCAGAGTCTGCTTTTCCCTCTCCCTCCCCCTCTGCTCCTCCCTCCGAACTCTCTCTCTCTCTCAAATAAATAAAATCTAAATCTCAAATCTAAGGGGAAAAAAAGATTCAGGGTGCCTGCGTGGCTCAGTTGGTCAAGGGTCTGCCTGCCTTTAAAAACTCAGGCCATGGTCCCAGGATTCTGGGATCCAGCCCCATGTTGAGCCCTACATTGGGCTCCCTGCTCAGCACAGAGTCGTCTTCTCTGTCTCCCTCTGCCCCTCCCCGCCTTGTGCTCTGTCTCTCTCTCAAATAAAATCTTTGGAGGGGGGGCAGAAAAGAAGATTCTGCCCCTCTGCTTCTGCCCCTGCCCCCTCTAAAAAAATAAAATTAAAAATAAACTCTCATACTCATCCTGATCCCAAGAGAGGGTAGCAGTTGGTAGGAGAGGGTAAGTGAGGAAGAGGTGACAATCATACTTGAAGCATGGGAAAAGAGCATTTCATTTTACATGGATTTTAGTAGCAGGTTATACAGTAGTTGGTGGCAAAGTCATGATTAGACTCACATCCCTTCATTATTTTCTCCATTTTATGATATGGAAGCATTTATTCATGAATCAGGTGGCTCCTATAGACCAGGCTCTAGGGCTAAATGCTGAGGAAAAATGTTGAATAAAGCCTGCCCTGCCCGAGAAGGACTTATAGCCTGGAAATATGGGCTGTTGCAGGCCTGGATGAGAGCATGCCGTGATAGGAAGGGGCTCAGAGCGCAGTAGGAGCTCTGCAGGGAGTGCCTCACCCAGGGTTGGGCTTGGATCAGGGTGGTCACGTAAGGCTTCTGGGAGCTGTGACATCTAAGCTGAAAGACTAAGCAGGAGTTGCAGAAGTGGAGGATTATCTAACTGAAGGAATTGCAAGGGCTTGAGGAAGCCTATGCATCCCAGGACCTCCCAGTGGTTCAAGATGGTGGGAGCATGGAGCATGGGGCTGGAGAGAGAAGCAGGTGCTGACCCTGAAAGAACTACGATACTCTGCTAAGGAGTTTGAACATTCTGCAGACAACAGGACGTCCTGGAGGGTTTTTTTTAAAGAGGGAAATCTTGTGATCTTATCCTTGTATTTTCTTTAGAAGAAAAGCCACCTGGAGTTTTCTAAAGCCAAGGGCCAGGGACATTAGGTAGTTAGAAATTGGGGCACCTAGGTGGCTCAGTCAGTTAAGCATCTGCCTGCAGCTCAGGCCATGATCCTGGGGTCCTGGGGGATCAAGCCCCCCCTGCATCGCATCGAAGCATCAGGCTCTCTGCTCAGCGGGGAGTCTGCTTCTCCCTCTGCTTCTGCCCCTCCCCCCACTCTCTCTCTGGCTCTCAAATGGATAAATAAAATCTTTTAAAAAAATAGTTTGAAATTGTTAGAGTAGACCAAACAAGAGACAGGGGCAGGGGCGTCTGCTAGGAGGGTGACCTTCGAAATGGAGGGATGATGGGTAGGGCAGAGGCATAAATGAAAGAGGCAGGAACCACAGGACTTGATGGTTTGTTGACTGTTGGGAGTGAGGGAAAGGGAGGAATCAGTGATGAAGTGAGTGGGCTTGGGGGCCAGGGCGACTGAGCTGGAAAGCACCACAAGAGGGTGTTCATGGTGAGCGCAGAGGTGAGTGAGGTCCCGACTCTCACGGCTACCCTAAAGCATTACCAAGTTTCTAAGTCATGCTGGACCCAGAAGGATGAGGGACGATTCAGAGAATGAAGTGGGTTTTCTGTGCCTACTTGTACCACTTACCTTTGGGCCAAGCACGCTGGGCGCTACCCAGCCCTGCAGATTCTCTGACCCATCCTCTGTTCCGTTGTGATTCTTCCTCATCTCGTTGGTAAAGTCTATGGGTTTCCTCGAGTCCCACTGAGACCCTAGGAGGAGGCAGTGCTGCACCACTTTTCCTCCAGCTGTCATCTAGCTACCTTTGGAACGTCTCTGTGAATGTTGGATTTTAGTGCCAAAGCAGAGATGATAAGGAGATATCCATACAGGATGTCATGGCTTTGGAGCCAGAGAGACCAACTAGGTAAGCCCTCAGCAACCCTAATTCCCTCCAGTAGCCCCAACTCCAAGGACTTGCTGCAGGAGTTATAATGAAATCAAGCATGCCTGATGCCCAGCGGATGGTAAATGCCTGACAAATATTAGTTTCTCCCTCCACAACCCCCATCCATGGGCCCTTACAGCCCAGACAGCACTGCCTTCTTGCTCTGATCAAGGAAGCTCCATGCTGCTCTTCGCTTTACCATCCTGCTGATAACTGGCTCGATGTTGTTGTTGCATTTAATTTCTTAGACAATGGAGAGAAAGAGGAAAGGGCAAGGGATCCAAATCCAATTTAGCAACTTTTCTAAGTGAGTGGACCTTTTGCCTGAAAGAGTTCCTTCAAGTGCCAGCCATCAGTTAACCTGTGGCTTGTGACAATCATGTGTGTCTGTGGTAGAGCGCTCAGGACTAAGAATACTTGAAGGGAGCTGGAATGTCCGGTAAGACGGTAGCTTCTTTTCCTCCATAGGCTGGCTCTGCCCCACCACTCTTTGCAGCTGTGATGCGATTGGCAGATCACTTTAGAAAAACTCAGGTCTTCGGCCTTGAGTCTGCTCCAAATGTTTCAGCTTTTGGAGATGTGAATGTAAATTCTTTCTTATTACTCTTCCTGGATATAGATAGCATCTACCCCTGGCATTTATGGCTCACAAACTCCCTCCGGCCACCTTTCTTAGATGTTGGAAGGATTTAGGGAACATTTTTGAGTGGAACACTCTTTGGCATGGGCTTCCCCATCTAGAGCCTTCCCTTTCCCCTTCGTGGCATTCTTCTGTTATTCTAGCAGTTCCTCTTCTAATCTCATTTGTATTGTTTTGCTCCATTAAAAAAAAAAAAAAAAAAAAACT
>NW_023254627.1:0-6355 GCF_002007445.2 Ailuropoda melanoleuca | reverse complement strand
GTTCCCTCTCTCGCTGGCTGTCTCTATCTCTGTTGAATAAATAAATAAAATCTTTAAAAAAAAATAATAATAAAAAAATAAAAAATAAAAAAAATAAATTAAATAAATTAACTAAATTTATGTTATATAAATTAGCTATATATAATTATGAACAAAGTGATTTAGGACCTTAGTTGAGAAGTATATATGTTTATATACATACATGTATATGTATATTCTAAGTATATGTGATAAGTAGATAAGTATATATTTATATACATATCACATCCTCAGGAAACTTCATGCTACCAGAAGATACCATACGAGAAAAGATTCAGCAGTAATGTCCTAAGTCACTTTGCTTAGGGAATGCTTCATGTTGCTATGTAAGAAATGCATCACCCCACAAAATAATGACTCTGAAGAAGAGGCAGAGGTTTTATAAGGCGGCACAGAGTGCTAAGATTAGAGACTGGGGTCCGTAGCACAGAGGCAATCATTTCCAGGGTTAGTGAATGCAGGTTAGAGAACGACTTTGATCATTGTAAGAGTTGTGAAGCAAGTTGCAGTCGTACCAGTGCAGAGAGGGAACATTTGTGACAGGAGCCTAGGACGCAACAAAGAGGATCCAGATGCAAGTAGAATTACTCTCTCAGAAAAGTGTGAGGGCTGTCATCAGTTACTTGGTGAGGTGAAATTGGAGTTTGGTGTGTCCTATACTAATGAATGGATTCTCCTTCATTGCATATATACAGATATTAGTAAGCCACACCTGTAGTTCTCTTTAGTGTGTGGAGGTTTGCTCACTCTGGACAAATCCTTGTGTTGCCTTCATGAAGTCCCAAGTTAAAGAACCCCTGTATTTGCTGTTATATGTGGAACCTGGCACAGAGGATGGGTAAAGTCTAGAATTTAGTGCTCCAAATGTGTGTAACTTCTGAATCAGTCTACTTTAAATATTGAGCCTAAAAAGACTTCGTCTTTTGTTCCCAAAGTTTGGGGATGACCTCACATGACTGGCTGCCTTTATAACCTGACTCTTCTACAATTTCACTGCAGTTTTTAGGCTCCTCTCCTCCTTTATCCGCAGCCCCCTGCAAGCTGACATGAAGGCAGAGAAGTGAAATAAGTCAAAAGAGGTGATTCTGTTGAGGTGACTTACAATTAGTTTAATTATTAATAACAGCAAAATTTAATATAAGATAAAATTGCTGAAACTGCTGATTTTAAACTTCTTTAAAATCTTTGAGTACAAAAATTCATCTCTTTGGTTAGATTTTAAGTTAAATGTATTTGTCTAGCTGTTAGAACATAAAACATTTTCATAAATACTATGTTCCTTTGGAATAGTTTGTACTTTTAAATCTCGTAGCATCAAGATTCAAATACTATAAATTTTATAATGGAAGGGAAAAGTCCTCTGCCTACCTCATCACCATCTGCTCAAATTCTCTTAAGTTATTCTGTTATTTATGTTCACGTTTCTAAATTGCACTCATTTTTTATTTACCAATTTCCATTTATTTGATAAAGGTATGGAAGATTAGCTTTTAGCAGTCTTAATATCATGCATGCCCTTTCCCCTTCTTCCATTTTTTCCAAGAAAAATAGACTGTAACCTGGTAATCAGTACTGAATATCTATATAATATGATTATGTAAGTATGGTTTATAGCTTAGCTAGATATAGTGCTCTGGTTATATTTCATTTCCTGTAAAACTTGTTTGCTATTTTCCTTCCTCTTCTAGCTTGCTTAGTTTTCTGTGCTCTTATCATTTTATAATTAAGTATTCAAAAAGCCTCCAATAGAATTATAAATCTTTCTGACTATTATTTTATACATGGCCAAACATATCAAATATTTTCTGGATTTCTTTTGGTGTGGAGTTCTCACTCCTGTCCACAGCAGAGTTGCTGCTCTCTGGCCTGTACTTTCCAAGCTTCACTGTCTCCTGCTCACTCCTCCACCATTTTGCAATCATGTAAATAAAGTTGACAGGATGATTTTAGAAGGCAGAATTTCTAGGAAGGGCCCCTGAGATTTCCCACCCCCTAATTTCGAGAATCTGTGATTGTGATATCACTCCTATGATTGGCCAAATTGACCTTAAGAAGGGGAGACTGCCATATGAGACTTTGCAAGCAGAGAACTTTCTCCAGTTGGTATCAGAAGAGGAAGGCAGAGGGAAAATCAGAGTCTAAGCACAGGGACAATTTGATGCACGATTCTTGGCTCTAACGTGGTCAAATGACAAGGAGTGCAGATGTTGTCTAGGGGCCAAAAAGGGTCCCCAGCTGACAGCCAGCTGGGAAATGGGAACCTCAGACCCACAGCCACAAAGAACTGAATTCTTCCAATTACTCAAGGAAGTAGATTCTTCCCTGAACCTCCAAATGAGAGCCCAGGTCTACTCTTTGATTTCGGCTTTCTGAGACCCTGAGCAAAAGACTCCATCAAGCCCATGTGAGCCTAAACCTGACTTAAAGAACCATGAGATAATAAAGTTTGTGGCTATTTGTTCTATTGCAATAGAAAATTAATATTGTTCGATTTAAGTGTATGTACTTTCATTGGGCAGATAACCAAGAAACTAATAATAATATAACTACTCAGTATTAAAAAGGAACAAAATAATAATATACACAACAACATGGGTGAATCTGAGCAACTTTTTATTGATACAAAGAAGCCAGAATTAAAAGAGATCATGTTTGGGGTGCCTGGGTGGCTCAGTCAGTTAAGTGTCCAGCTCTTGGCTTTGGCTCAGGTCATGGTCTCAGGGTCATGAGATTGAGCTCCCCACTGGGCTTGTGCTCAGCGTGGGGTCTGCTTGAGATTCTCTCCTTCTCCCTCTGCCCCTTCCCCTGCTCATGCTCTAAATCAACCAATCAGTTAATCAATCAATCAAATCTTAAAAAGCAAAGTCCTCCTGTTCTGTGATCCCATTTAGATAAAGTCCAAGAACAGGCAAGACTAATTTATGGTGGTAGAAATCTGAAACTCCCTGCCTCTGAGGACAGGATGGAAGAGATAGAATTGGCTCGAAGGGGCCACGAGAGGTCTTCCAGGGTGATGGAAATATTTGATGTCTGGTTTTGCCCGTGGTTTTGGGGGTGTATTCAATCATCACAACTCATGGAACTGAATACTTGATCTTTTCATCTTTCTATATCTATGTTATGTTTCAGTACAAATAAATTAAATGAATTCTGCTATAATCATCCAAGGTCAGAGTGATCACTGGCACCTCCAAATTGCCAGCACCAACATGTAACGGATTCATCAGACAGAGGTGCAGGATTGTCTCCTGATATTTTACCAACAGTCTTGAACTTCTTAAATTTTCCCTAGGCACTCATTTTTTATTATATTGATTTTCTCCCATGTCTCAACCCCAACAGCACGATGAGCTCTTGGGTGGCTTGCAGAATGCCTTGCTTTGGAGAAGCATTCCATAATTCATGATTTGGCTACTCGATACAGGGAAAATACATGATAGGAAAAGGAAAGAAAATAATGACAAATAAGAAATTGCATATCTCTAACTTAATTTTAATAACAGATTTAACTTCATCTGTTCTTCAAAAACTCAGCCATTTTTAGCTGCTAGGGCTCTGGTTTTTAAATACTGTGTTTATAGTATACACATTTGGGATTTTAATATACATGTTTATGTTATACATGCTTAAATAATCCACGTTTAATCACCACCAAGTGAACTCCTGGATATTGCCTCTTAATGCAGCTAGGCTCTTGAACCATTTTCACAAAATAGCTCCCTTTTAAGAGAACTGGTGTGATCTTTGCTTTCCTTCATCAGTAACATTTCCAAAGTGGCCTCCTCTCTTGTTGCTCCAAAATAATCTGAATTTGTGATTGCCTTTTCTCCTTGAAACACTATCTTTCCTTAATTAGATAGTAAACCTGCTACAGCATTATCAACTTTTGTTAATAGCAGTGTACTATCAAGACTTAGATATATATAACATTTTTGTTTAATGTAGACTTCTAAAAAAATCATTTAAATGACTGTAATGATAGAAAGTGTCCCTGAAATATATCTATAACTACATATGTTACATTGAAAATACAAGATAATGAAAGTAAGACTTGGCCAGAGAGGAGTGTGAATTTATGGAATTATAAGAAAATATCAGGAATAATTGACTTTATTAAGCCTTGCTGCTCTGTTCCTTTTTCCAATCTACCAATCCATTCAGTCTATTTTAATTAAAACTCACTACCGGCTGTAATCTTACACTAATCCTTGAAAATTAGAGACTCGAAAAAACAGGAAGGAAAGTGGTTCTTGTTGACAGATGATAGAGAACACTATCTGGACTTTTCAGTGTATTGGCTGCTAATTTTGGAAGTCTGGATTATCCTCCAGTGGCTCTCTGATATTTTGTTTCTTCCTCAAATGAGGGGCTGTGGCTCTCCATGGTGGTGCTTGTAATTGTAATTTAGCTTTGGCTTTGGTGCTTTCCCTGTCTCACACAGATGTAACTGAGGATCTAGTTGAAGGCTGAATAATAGAAATATTGGCCTCGCCGATGACTTATAAGCTACATGGCTGATGCTTGAGACATCAAAAGCCTTGGATTCCAATTCCTGCTAGCTCGTTGTTCTCAAAAATAAACCACAGTTGTGCTGTCTCAGTATCTTCTTTCCTGGGTCCAAGTCTGGATACCAGTACTCTGTATACATGATCTATAGATTGCTTACCTTTCTTCCACAGCAATTACCCGGAGGTTTCTGTGCTCATATCCTATAGGAGAGGGAATGGATATAACATCATCATTTTAAAAAATGTAGGTTACAGGGGTGGCTGGGTGGCTCAGATGGTTAAGCATCTGCCTTCGGCTCAGGTCATGATCCCAGCGGCCTGGCCTGGGATCGAGCCCCGCATCATGTTACCTGCTCAGTAGGGAGTCTGCTTCTTCCTCTACCTCTGCCATTCCCTCCACTTGTGCTCTCGGGCTCTCTATCTCTCTGTCAAATAAACACATAAAATCTTTTTTAAAAATGTGGGTTACGTTAGCCCCTACACAGCATAATGTGGCAAATTTTTAAAAATATGATGACCTGTGGTTTTCTCATAGGATGACTTTGAGGATTAAATACAACATATGTCTATTTTTTAAAAATTTTCATTTGACCCAGTTTGTGCACACAGTTTTCATTCTGATGAATGTTAACAGTTTATATACCTATATAGGTGAAATTGCTAGAAGAGCCCAATTCCAAGATACCAGGATTTCAAAAGACCTGGATTCCAAATGTCTGCCATGTCTGCAGCAGGTACAATTGATTCCATGGCCTTCTTTGTTTTTCTCTTTCTAATTCCAGCTGAACTGTTGCTTTCCACACATCATTTTCAACACAGCGGAAAAACCCAGCCCCTCTTTTGACTTTCAAATTCAAATACATTTGTAAATACAGTAGTCTTTTTTCTGCAGATTTGTAGTTGTTTGTAGCAGAGAACACTAGCTGTCCTCAAAGTCTTGTGCTTCCTCTTCCTTTGAATGTATATATATAATGGAATATATATGTATATATGTGTGTGTGTATGTATGTGTGTATACATGTATGTATGTTATACACATATGTGTATATATGTATACATACATGTATATATTTATATAATGGAATATTAGTCTGACATAAAAAAGAATGAAAACTTGCCATTTGTGACAACATGGATGGAGGTAGAGAGTATAACACTAAGTGAAATAAATCAGCGAGAGAAAGATGAATACCTTATGACTTCACTCTTATGTAGAATTTAAGAAACAGAACAAATGAACAAAGGGAAAACGAGACAAACCATAAAACAGACTCTTCAACCTTAGGGAACAAACTGATGGTTTCCAGAGGGGAGGTGCGAGGGGAGGAGTGTGAACTAGGTGAAGAGGATTAAGAAGGCACTTATCACAATGAGCACTGAGCAGAACTGTTGAATCTCTAAATTGCATGCCTGAAACTAATACAACACCATACATTAACTATACTCAAATAAAAACAAAAAATAAAATTTCACTAAAAGTAGAAAAAAAGGAGAGGAAAAAAAGACTAAGGAAAGAAAACACGTAAAACAAAAGGAAAGGAAGGATAAAAGAAAGGAAGAAAGAATGAAGTGGCAATGGAAGGAAATTTGTGGACTTGAAGAACACAACGGGAAGGCGTGCCTGGCTCAGTTGATTAAGCATCCGACTCTTGATTTCAGCTCAGGTCATGATCTTGGGGTCCTGAGATTGAGCCCTACATCAGGCTCTGAGCTGGGCATGGAACCTGCTTAAGATTCTTTCCTCCCTCTCCTTCTGCCCCTGCCACTTATGCACATTCTCTCTCTCTGAAAAAAAGGTGGGGGGGGGG
>NW_023254626.1:0-5569 GCF_002007445.2 Ailuropoda melanoleuca | reverse complement strand
CCCCCCCACCCCCCGCCGAGCCAGGCATCATCCACGAAAATGAACTGTTGGCCCTGGCCTCCCATCCACACCTTCCCTAGCCCTTCTCATCACTAGGGAAGCCAGATAGCTAGGGGAAAGGGAAAAGATCCAGAAAAAACCCTTTCCCTGTAAAAAAAGGAAAATGTGAGGATTTTGAATTTTTTGCACGGTAGCAGATACAGTGCGTGTGATAGGCGGACACTGTTAGGCGCGCTCCTCCTGGATGAGCTCATTTCTTTCCCTCATGGTTCTGAGAGTGTTACTGTCATGCCCATTCTCAGGACACGGACGCAGAGAGACGGGTAAGCAACTGCCCAGATCCTGCAGTGAGCGAGCAGCAAGGCTGAGATGGAACTTGGGAAATCCCTCTCGAGTTGGGGCTCTGGACCCCTTGGGCTTTACTCAACATCAGAGTCTCCCTGTCACTGTTTGCACAGCCAGACCGCTCCTGGCAAGCCCTGTGCTAGGGCTGGAGGTGCAGGTGTGAGATAGAGTTACACAGAGCAAGGGGCCGCCCCCCAGCCTGGGGGCGAGAGCACCAGGAGAGAGTGCCCTCGGAAGCGGACATCTGTAGGATGAGTATAGGGCAGGGTTTCTCAACTGCAGCACTCGTGGATGTTTGCGGAACAGATGATTCTTTGTTGCGTGTGATTGTAGGATGCTTGGCAGTATCCCTGGCCTCTACCCACTAGATGTCAGGAGCATCCCCTCCTCCAGCTGTGACAGCCAAGAAGTCTCTAGATATAACCAAACGTCCCCTACAGGGCAGCATTGCCCCTGATTGAGAACCACTGGAAGAGGAGATAGGCAGGTGGAGAATTGGAGGAAGAGAAGAATGTTCCAGGCAAAGGGAGCAGCATGTGCAAAGGCCCTGTGGCCAGATAGAGCATGGTGCTTAGCAACTTAGCAGTCCGGTAGTGTGTCTGGTGCATAGAGCATATGTGGCCCAGAGAGGAGAGGCTGGGCCAGAGGCCACAGCACTTGGGCTAGGTCTTATAATCACACGGAGGAGTTCGGACTTAATCTTGCGGGCAGGGGAGAGCTATGGAAGTGCCTGGAGAAAGGGAGTGGAAGGATCAGCTCTGACTCTCTTTGTAAGTGGAGGAAGGACAGAGAGTTGCACAGAAGGCAGGTGACTTGGCCACGATCCCACCTGGGAGAGTGGGTGGGAGAGCTTGTGCTCAGACCCTGGGTCTCCCTCTCAGTGAGTCTGGGGGCATCCTGGGAGGGAGGGGGCAGGATACACACCCTGTCTTCTCTTGGCACAGCAGCAAGATGACCTGGGAACAGCTTTCCAGACGTGGATGGACACAAATGGAGCACTGAAAGCAGAGGTACCCCGAGACCCCAGCCCACATGGGATCCCTTCCTGGGGGAGACAAAAAGGCTGGCTCACGTGTGGTCAGTGGCCTCCAAGTGGCCTGCCCCAAGATTTCCATGGCTTCTTGGTTCCCTGGCGGGAGGCTGGGCAAAGTGGATGCTGCGTTGGCTCTCTGAGGATTCACGGTCCAGGGAGAGGGCAGCCTGCAAGAGCCCATTGTCTTCCTTCCATCCCGGGAGTGGTCAGTGGAAAGACGTGGGGGGATTTGCGGGATTTGAGGCCACTGCCCAGTGTCCTGTACCCTCTCGCGGCAGCCCCCACCCCGTTCCTGGCCCCCAGTTTCCTTATCTGTCAAGTGGAGGGAGCCCCATCACACCCCTAGGAACTCAGGGACGTCTCCTGAGTAGCGGGAACTTGGGGCCATGGAGGCTAAGACCCTTGGGCCAGGCCAAGACCTCAGGCGGCCGGTGGCCTCCCTCTCTCTTCGCGACAGGGTTACAACCATCCGGACCGGCTGGTGCTGGACCAGGGAGGGGAGATCTTCAAAACCTTACACTACCTCAGCAACCTCATCCAGAGCATTAAGACGCCCCTGGGCACCAAAGAGAACCCCGCCCGGGTCTGCCGGGACCTCATGGATTGTGAGCAGAAGATGGTGGATGGTATGAGGGCCCGTGGGGTCTGAAGAGGGGGCTTCCTGCCCCAGGGGTGGAGCAGGCGGGGCAGGGGAGTTCTGGAAGGGGTGGGGAGAGGGAGCATTCAAGCCTTAGTTCATTGGGGCCAAGTTTCCATCCTTAGGGAGGCAGGCACATGAGGTAGTCCCTTATCCGCTCAACGGTCACTGAGCCTCGCAATATGGCAGACCTTGTGCCTCGTGGGGTGGGGACGAGTGGTTTTACCCTTTCAGAGGCCACAGATCTGCAAGCTGGGGGCAACCATTTCAGTGCAAGGAGACAAGAGCTTTGGCAGGACAAGCCCCCAAGGGCCAGGAGGGGACAGGGGACTGGGTGGGTTGGGAGGGGGTTGTCATCGATGCCCTGAGAGCCAGGATTTCCCCCCTTTCTGTCCACACCACTTCCCTCCACTGACAAGAAGGTGGACCAGTGGCTGGTTGTCCCACTCTTTCGGCTGTGGGGTCTTTGGCTCCCTTGGAAGCCCCGCGGGGAAACCAGATGCCAGCAGAGGTGTCTAGCGGGTGGGGTAGAGGCCTGATTTCCCTCCTCCCCCAGCAAGCCCTGGGAGGATCACTAGCCTTGGGGAAGAACCCATTCAGCTAGATGAGCCCTAAATCCTTTGGGCTAGTGATTCAGCCTCTCTCAGGCCTCAGCTGCCCCCTCTGTAAAATGGACCCTTCACAGTAGCCGCGTGGGCAAGCGCTCAGCCACTTGGCCTCTCCGGGGCTCTGCCAGCTGTGAGCTCTGCCCAGAGCGTTTCCTTCCATCTCTGTGGCTCCTAGAATCCTTTTCTGCTCCCTTTCCCGACTTCAGGCCCGACTGGGGCTCAGCGGGTTCCAAGGTTCAGGGTCCACCTGCAGAACTGGGCCCTGGGCTCCCTCCCCCGCACATACATGTACCATCCCTCCTCCACTCCGCCTATAGGCACCTACTGGGTGGATCCAAACCTTGGCTGCTCATCTGACACCATCGAAGTTTCCTGCAACTTCACCCATGGTGGACAAACGTGTCTCAAGCCCATCACAGCCTCCAAGGTACCTGTCGGCTCCCTGTCGGCCGCCGACTGGCCCTCTCTATGCCCACCGGGTCCTGGGCCAGCGCCCACCCAAGTTTTGGTCTGAGCCTTGACTGTCCTGCTGCATGGCTTCTTTGGGACCCTCGGTTTTCTCTTCTATAAATCGGGGGATGATTGTTCTAAATCTGTGGTTTCTACACCCTTTCAAGATGTGTGGTGTTACTGGTTTTTATTTCAAATAGAACTTTCTGCCTAATATCTAAAATAGCATAGTTGGCCAGGCTGGCCAGGCTTGGAGAACCAGGAGCCATCAGTACGAACTAGGTCATGGTGCCCGAGGTGCGTATGCAGGTTTTCGCTAATGCGCAATGCCTGCTTTCCACGGGCCTGTCTCTGGGCTGAGCACTTGAGGTGGCTCAGGGCAGCTCACCAGCAAGCCAGGGTGGGCGGCGGCTGTGGGGTGCCACAGCTCCCCTGCCCAGGGTACCCCATGGTGGATTGTGGGTCTGCTGGGGCGGCCAGTCCTCCGTATGGGAGGATTCAGGCTCCAGGGAGAGGAGCCCACCTGCCTCTAGGGGAGGCGGGGACCCAGAGACCCATCCCATCCCATCAGGCCTCCTGGGGAGGCTCCAGAAGGTGCCTTAGGCTGACTGGGTCAGACCCAGGGCCTGGGAAGCTTTCCGTGGGCCAGCCGGTCAGCAGGCCTTGCTGGGTTCTTACCATATGCCAGACACTGTGTCAGGCACTGGGATTCACCAGGAAACACAGTAACCTCACCAGTAACCCCCCCTGCCCCGCCGGCCAGGCCCTTTCCCCCTCTGACTCTGACTTGAAGCGAAAACCCACCCGGCAGAGGGGTGAGGCCAGAGTTGGCACCTGCATGGGTGGCCTCACTGTCCATCCGGGTCACCATCCCTATCAGGAACAATGACCACCATTTTGTACTGGTCTCAGCCCATCAAATAACCAACGCGGGGGCTGGACCAGCCCTTGTGGTTCTTACATGATCACAAGATGCCCTTCACTACCAAGAAACTTTGAAAAAATAAAGGTTTGCTACCTGTAGGACCTGGAAATTGCACAGCACACCAGGGGCCACCCAGCCAGGTTGCCGGGAGAGAGAGAGAGAGCACACGAGTGTGGGGGCCTGGGGTTCTTTTATCGGGGTCCACGGTGAGGGGCTTAGGGCTTCCTGGGCTCACTCTTAATTGGTGAATTTAAAATATAAGAGTGGGAATTTGAAGCACAGGAAGAGAAAAAACAAGCGGCCCAGACGGCCAGCTTCGGCAATCTTGAAGTCTAAAACAAAGGAGGCTCAGCGCGGGGAGGCGGCCGGCCTTTTCCTCTAGTCCGTGGCTGGCAAAGCTTTTCTTCGAGATAGCGGCTTTGGAGAGGCTGCCTAGGCAATCAGAGCTTCAATCAAGCGCTTGCATTATACAAAGACAAACCAACTGTCCGGCTTTCAGGGGACCCACCGAAGCCATAAATGCCATCCTTGCTGGAGGTCACTGCCATTTCTGGCATCTTGGGACTTGGAAAGGGTGGGGAGGTCACTTCCCATTTCTCCTGCGCTTGAAGAGCCTCTCGATCTTGGGCTAGTTCCTCTTCCCCTCTGGGCTCTGGGATCCCCACTCAGCTCCAAAGACAACCCCCACTCCCACGCACCCATGAACTGGGGGGTGGATCGGGTGACAGGACCCTCATCGATCTGGCTTTGCGGTCAGGCAGGCCTTGGCGCTCTCCCTTCCTTGTTACTCCTTGGCTGTGGACCAGTTCATACAGACCTTGGTTGCCCTGTGTCTCAAGTGCGCCCATGTCTGGGAGCGAAGCTGGGAAATGCTTACCAGGGAAGAGCTCCTCCCTGCGCCCTGCAGAGAGAGGGGAGGGTTTCTGAGAGCCTTGGGCAGCCGGCCTGCCCCTCCCTCACTTCTGCGTCTCTGCCACAGGTCGAGTTTGCTGTCAGCCGGGTCCAGATGAACTTTCTGCACCTGCTAAGCTCTGAGGTGACACAGCATATCACCATCCATTGCCTTAACATGACCGTGTGGCAGGAGGGCACGGGGCAGACCCTGGCCAAGCGGGCTGTGCGCTTCCGGGCCTGGAACGGGCAGATCTTTGAAGCAGGGGGTCAGTTCAGGCCGGAAGTTTCAATGGATGGCTGCAAGGTAACCCCTGGGGCCCCTCATAGGCCCCTCATGCACGGACAAGTTGAAAAGATGTGTTTTATTATAAAATAGTGTATGACAGTTAGTGTAATGCATACTGGTATGCTACATGAGTACATCATATCATATAGTATATGGTATTAGTCTAATATTGCTAAATACACATAATTTTTATCTTTGTGTAATAATTTTATTACAACAGTTTTATAAAATCCCTTTTATTCACTATCCTCTCTGGGAAACTTCTGAGAGAAGATCGGCTGATAAAAATTCCACAGCCGATAGATGTTGTACTTACTTGCAAGGCTGCTTGTCGAAGAATGTATTTCTTTTTTCTTTTTTTTTTTTTTTTTAAAGTTTTTTTTTTTTTTTT
>NW_023254625.1:0-3763 GCF_002007445.2 Ailuropoda melanoleuca | reverse complement strand
GTTGTTGTCGGGGCACCTTTGTATTGATTTGTTGGTGCTGCTTTTATGCACTGCCCCATTGTGTTGCGGAATGAAAACCCGGTATTATGTTTCTTCGACGAGGAAAAAAATTCTATGTGCATTGTACCGAAGAGGTGAGTGCTGTCCTAGCTGCCCCTCCAGCAGTTCTGCGGTGATACCAAGTTCTCAGTACCACGAGGTTAACCGTCAGTGCTCAGTAAGCAGATGTGGGGGCTTCCCTGTGAGTTTCTTCTCTATGTCAAAAGTGTCAGATTGGACCCTGCTGTTGTTACAGTTTGTCTTGAGGCATTTAATAGTAAGGGAAGTAAAGGGAAAGTTGGTCATTTGCACAAGTTATGTGTGAAATGAATGCATCCACACCCACAGTGTCAGGTGACTTTAATTCTGTGTCTCTTTGCTTTTCTTATAAAATGCTAGAGAGATCACAGAAGCATGAATGAATCTTGTTGCTCATGAAATGAAGGCTGGATGTTTCAACAAGCTGCCACATGACTTACCTTCTCTACTCGCCTGTTCTCTGTTTTCTGGGAGTGTCCGTAATGTCCCGTGGGGATGAGAACATGAATCTGGGGGACAGCAGGTCTGTGTCTCGCTGGGAAGCGAGGGGGCTGGCATCGCTGTTTATAAACGTTCACAGGTCTTCCTTTTCATATGCCACACAACAAAATGTCCCTTAACTGCATTTCATTGTCTCCCTGCCAGAAATGTCTACACGCGGCAAGGCTTTATTTACTCACTGTGCCTGATGTAGTATGGCTCACCACTTTCCGGACCGGCTGAAAGATCACCCATGGGCAATCAAACACTGTCCCTCAGCATTAGTCACCTTGAACTTTCCTAGTAGACATGGGACTGTCCATTTAGGCCTCAAGATCCGGTGTGAATTTCATACTTTGGGCACATCTCAGTTTGGGCCAGCCACTCTTCAGGTGCTCGATGGCCACACGTGATGAGCCCTTCTGGACAGCATGGCTCAAAACCGTGGACATTTCCCTACCCAGCCTGGTTTCCTTCGGCTTCCCATGGTTCTCCAACGGCCCTATGTGAATACCTCGAGAGTCTGGCCCTGGGTCTTGCCTCATCTGCACACTTTTCCCCTTTGACGCTCTCATCCCTGCCAGCCACCAGCGCCCTGGGGCGAGGACGCCACCCTGTGCCTTGTCTCCATTGTACCAGGTGCCCCATTGTTGCCTCCAGTTCAGCTTGTCCAAAGTCAGATGCATCCATACAAAGCTGGCCTCTCTGCTTTCGTCCCCGCTTCTTGCATTTTCCTGGCCTCTAATGTTGCCTCTAATTTTATAAAGCAGTAAGAGAACCATCAGGCCATGTAAGCAAAAAGCTGTGAACACTGAGAACCCAAGAGCTGAGGGCGTGGGGAGACTGAGTGGCACTTATGAGAAAGCCCCGCGTACTTAATGATGTGCGTAGTTCTCCCAGGCCACAAGGTGGCTCGGGGTGTGGAGCTATTCCTGAGCCTTAAGGTGGTGACTGCTTTCATTCCTGGCAGGGCGAGCATTTCCGGCGCAGGTGGGAGAGCGGGGGAGGGAGTGGCTTACACCCCTGCTCCCCTCCTTGCCCCTAGGAGGGGTTGATGCTCTGCTTCCATCAGTTAGAGTCCTGGGAGGAGCCGGCCTTGCTGTGTTGGTGCCGTCACTGTTCCCAGTTTTACTGCCCAGGGACTGGTGCTTTACTTTCAGTCAGGCATTTCCTGGACATGCTCATCCCTCTTCAGGTCTCAGGAAAGAAAACTAAATTCTGAGCTGATCTGGGCCTCATTCAGAGGTGAGGTTAACTGCTGACTTGCCCTGCTAGCCCCAGGTGGGAGGCTGGGGCTGGCTCTGTCATGGCCCCTGGCCCCTGATAGCCCTCGTCCCCCGAGCTGTAGCCCCCAGAGGCTGAAGGATGGGAGAGCACGGGGTGCACCTTGCTTACTTATTAGTCCGTCTTCCGTCGAGTTGTCGTCCAGTGAAAACTATTCGAGGGCATGATCATCGTTTTTAGCATGATTTGTAAAATTTGAGGTGAACACCTCGTTTCTCTGCATGCTTACCTAGTAGAGAGTGTCTGACTAATCCCAACTTAACACTGATCTGTGTGGATATGAGAATAGTGTTTGCAGTGATATTTTCCCCTTGAATAGAACTGTTTTATACACATTGGGCCATCTCAGCTGCAGGAAGGAAGCTGTGAGCTGTGGCACTGGGCGGGGGGAAACAAGGACTTTGCAGTCAGAAGTATCTGGGTTCAGTTCCTGGTTCCATTCTGCCGATNCGATTCGGGAAAGTTACTTTAATCTCTCTGAGTCCCTTTCCTTTTGCATAAAATAAAATCTGCCTCGTAAGATGAAAATTCTTCACTTGCTCCGTAGATGTTGATGTCTTCTCTGCTGTTCTGGAAGCTGGAGGGGGCAGAAGGAAGCCTCTGGGTGCACAACAGCTGTGCTTTGGAAACACTGTAATTGTATGTGTGTGTGTTTTCTTTTTTGTTGTTTTGTTTTTTTCTTGAATTTTTAAGAATTGAAATATAGTTAACACACAGTGTTCCCTTAGTTTCAGGTGTACAACATACTGATTCAACAATTCTATATGTTATGCGTGCGTATGTTTAATCAGATTGCTTTTCTTTTTTTTTAATATTTTATTTTTATGAGAATGAGAGAGGGAACAAGGGGGGGAGGTGCAGAGGGAGAGGGACTAGCAGACTCTGCACTAAGGAAGGACCCCAATGTGGGGCTCGATCCCAAGACCCCGAGTTCATGACCTGAGCCGAAGGCAGCTGCTTAACCGACTGAGCCACCCAGACGCCCCAGTCAGCTTTCTCTTTTCTTTTCTTTTTTTTCTTTTCTTTTCTTTTCCTTTCTTTTCTTTTTTCTTTAAAGATTTTATTTATTTGTCAGAGAGAGAGACCACGTGCACAAGCAGGGAGAGCAGCAGGCAGAGGGAGAGGGAGAAGCAGACTCCCCGCTGAGCAGGGAGCCCGACGCAGGACTTGATCCCAGGACCCTGAGATCATGACTTAAGCCGAAGGCAGATGCTTCACCAACTGAGCCCCCCAGGCACCCCTCAGGTTGCTTTTCCAATATCAAGAGCCAGAAGGGTTTGGGGGGAAATACTCTGTTACCTGCTTTCAGGTGGGGGGGACAGTATGAAGACGTGGATTCTGGGGACTCGAGGGAGTAGCGGGGGCTGACCACTGTGTAGACAGGGCAGGAAGAGTGCCAGGCAACTCCAGATGCTAGTCTAGGCCTGGCCCATTCCTTCCTTTGGTCCTCGGCCCAGCTGTCCACAACAAAGCACTTGGGGGCCTAAACTTCCCTGAAGGCTCCTCCACCCGGCCTGTAGAGGGCAGTGTTCCCACTGGCGGCTCCACACCCTCTCCTAGGTGTGCATCCGCAGACTCATTTTCTCTTCTAAGGATGCAGGTCAGATTGGATCAGGGCCACCCTCATGCCTCATGGCCTCATTTTCCCTTAATTACTTCTTCATAGAGTTGACATCCAAATATGGTCACATTCTGTGTTACTGGTAGTTAGGGCTTCAACATATATATTTTGGGGGAGCACCATTCAGTCCCTAACACTTCTAGTGACTAAGATATTTTTTTAAAGGTTTTATTTATTTATTTGTCAGAGACAGAGAGAGAAGGGGAGATAGCATAAGAGGGGGAGAGGTAGAGGGAGAAGCAGGCTCCCCACTGAGCAAGGAGCCTGATGTGGGGCTTGATCCCAGGACCCTGGGATCAT
>NW_023254624.1:0-4804 GCF_002007445.2 Ailuropoda melanoleuca | reverse complement strand
GGCTCATAGTGGAGGAGCCTGATGTGGGACTCGATCCCATAATGCCGGGATCACGCCCTGAGCCGAAGGCACCGCTGTGCCACCCAGGCGCCCCCTAGCCCCATTTTAAAAAACTCTCTCCTGATCCTACAGCCTGTGCAGACTGCCTCACTTCTTGACTCCCCAGCAAGCTCCTGGGCCCTCTCTCCCCTGAGATTCTCATGGCTCACTTCCTCTCTTCCGTTAGGGCTTTCCTCAGATGCCATTTCAGCACAGCGGCCTTCTCTGACCACCTTTATAAAATAACACACGCACCTTTTATCTTTAATTATTTTTATGACACTTTCCACCATCTGGTATGTCCATTTTTTTTAAGATTATTTATTTATTTATTTATTTATTTATTTATTTATTTGAGGGAGAAAGAGAGCATTTTGGGAGGGGGGGCAGAGGGAAAGGGAGAAGCAGACTCCTCGCTGAGCAGGGAGCCCAATGAGGGGCTTGATCCCAGGATCCGGAGATCATGACCTGGGGCACCCAGGCGCCCCTGATGTGTGTATTTCTTTAGTGTCTTTCTCCCAACTCTGGAATGGAATCTCCAGGAATCAGGGTCTTTTCCCATTTTGTCTGTGGCCATATCCCCAGTCACTCCTCTTGCATGGATGAGGAGGGGCTGGTGGGGAATGCCACACACCAGGGAGAGACATGAGGTGACTAAGGAAGCCCTCAGAAGGGCACGATCTCAGAGACCTCCACATTTGATAAGAGGTGATGGCTCAAATAACAGTGTCTTTTTCTCCCTTCATCATTTTTCTTTAGTCAAGGTTCATTTGTTGCGAGGATACTGAAATGCTCTCGTCATCACAAGTGAAGAAGAGGAAGACAGTTCTCATAAGAGTAAGAAGAATCTCACTAATTCTCATGGGGGGAGATCAGGGGGACTGCAGAGACCCTGGAATGTCTCCTGATGGCCTCCAGGGACTCTCCCCTCCACATATTCTTGCCCTGGTGGGGGGCCTCCCACCCCAAATAGGCCTGACTTGTGTGTAACTGATAGGATTGCAGAAACAATGGTGTGTGGCTTCTGAAGCTAGGTCACAAAAGACACTGTGGCTGCCACCTTGTTCCCTTCTGGGTCACTCACTCCGGGCGAAGCCAGCGGCCATCTCTGAGGTCCAGGTGGGGCAGAACGGAGGCCTCCCGCCCACAGCCAGCACGGTTTCCCACCCAGGAGGGCAAGCCTCCTTCCAAATGGATCCTCCAGCCCTCATCAACCCTCTCTTTTCTCTGCCATGCCTTTCTCTGTTCCCTTGCTTTCTGTGGCCAAATGCTCTGTGGTCTATGCCATTTTCCCACTTCTCTCTGCAGATGGACTTTCCGGCTTACTTTTTTTTTTTTTTTCTAAGATTTATTTATTTATTTTACAGAGAGAGCGAGCAAGCACACAGTGGGAAGGGCAGAGAGTCCACGCTGAGGATGGAGCCCGAGATCATGACCTGAGCTGACACCGAGAGTGGGACACTCAAGAGACTGCACCGCCCAGGCACCCCTCGGCATTTTAATATGCAAAGTTTGGTAAAAACGGGTTGCCAGCTGTCGGTCTGCGCAGGAAGTTGGCTAGCCTTTTCTATAAAGGGCCAGGTAGTAAAGACCTGAGGCTTTGCAGGCCCTATGCCTTCTTTTTTTTTTTTTTCCTTTAGATTTTATTTATTTGAAAGAGAGAGCACAAGTGAGGCGAGGGGCAGAGGGAGAAGCAGACTCCCTGCTGAGCGGGGAGCCCGATGTGGGGTTCGGTTCCAGGACCCTGAGATCGTGACCTAAGCCGAAGGCAGACTCTTAATGGCTGAGCCCCCCAGGAACCCCCCTGGCAAATCAGTTCTGTCCAAACAGACAGCAGTGAGACTATACGGGCTAAGGAAGGGGCAGGGGCAGGTTTTGCAAGGAAGGGATGGGACTGGTCAGGAGCTGACACACATCTTTAGCACAATCACAGTCAGTTAGTTCATTTGTGGTAATTGACCATCTACATTGAACCAAGCATTTTGATAGAATCTGGGAATATAAACATGACTGATACATGATTCCCAATAAAAACTATTATGTGTCTTATGCTTAGATGTGCCAGGCTCGCCACTAAATACTTAATACAAATCATCTCACTTGACTCTCAAAGAAACACTATGAGGAAGCTGAAGTTCAGAGAGGTTAAGTAACTTGTTTAGGGTCTCACAGTAACAGGAGGCCAAGCCGCCTGCTCTAAAGCCAGGGTTCTTGACCTTTATGACTCCTGCAATTCAGTGCTGCCTCCCAGATTCCTTGAGGATTTCTGCCCTCCAAAAAGCCCATAGTCTCCTTAGACTTTATTTTTTTATATGTAAATTCTTCTTTTTTTTGTAAATTAATTTTGAATCCCTTTTCTAAAAGTCTTTTTGCCGTTGATAAGACTAATTATGTACTCATGACCTTGATTGTTAATAAAGTGACTCTACAATTAAAAATGAGTTGGAGGGAGCCCTGTTAGCTGGACAGAGCCTGCACCTGGCCCAACCTCCTGGCGTTCAGGATTTGTGGGCCACTTATAGACTGGCAGCCTTTGGAGCCTGCAGCTGCCATGGCTTACCACAAAGGCACATTTAGGATCATTGCCGAGGAGGTCAAGGATTCAGCTCCGGTTAGTCTCTCTCCATCTCTAAACTCTCAGAAATTGCAACGTGAGAAACATTTTAATGGTCCATTTGCATCATTAGTCAGCAAATTAGAAAGCAAACTGAAGTGAATTAAATACATAATTTCCCCGAAGAGGCTCCTTATTCCTTTAATCGTGAAACGTTTTAATTTTTTTTGAAGTCAGAAAAATACTTTTTAAAGGAGCGAGTTAGACACACTAGAATCTAAATCCTGGAGATTACTGTGTTTCTATTCAAGTTCAAATCCCCATTAATAATATCTACCCAAACACAACACACACACACTATCTCCGAACACTACTGTTTCGTATTAACACTATTTGTATTCTGTAATTCTGAAGCTACAAATCAATCGTAAATCATTATGTAACACTATTACTTTTTTTTAGGTTTGACAATGGAATCGTTCTGTTTCAAAACAGAGTCCTTGTCTTGTAGAGACGGTGGTAGATTAAAAGGCCTGGCCACAGGACTTTGCAATTTCTCTCATCAAGGGAAGGAACCCCTTTCCTCCCCCTTCTACCTGGGCCGACCTTGTGATTTGTTTAGGCTGGTAGGATGAGCTAGAAGTGAGGTTGCATGGGTTCTGAAGCCCAGACATTAAGGAGCCTTGCAGCTTCCACTTTCACCCTCTTCCAATTCTGCCGTTGCCATGTAAGAAGTAGAATTAGACAACTGAATGAAGAGACATGACATGGAGAGAGAGCCCCAGCTGGCAGCCAGCACCGAGATCCCAGACATGTGAGTGAGGCAATCCTAGACTGGCCAGCCTGCTCAGGCCACTAGGTGTCTGCAGCTGCGTGAACCGCCAGAGTGGACACCACTGGCAGAATCACCAGGTAAGCCCGGCCTAACTGCAGAAGTGTGAGCAAATGGTTGTTGTTATAAGCCACTATGTTTTGGGGTGGCTTGCAGATAACAGGTACAGCGATACATACTGAAATATTTAGGGATGAAATTATACATTGTCTTACACTTGCTTAAAAATAATATGATGGTAGGAGGAAGATGGTGGAGGTGTAGATGAAATAAGATTAGATGTAAGTTAATAATTGTTGATGATAGATGATACATATGTTGGGGGATTCATTATTCTCTCTCTCCCTTTCTAATTTTAAAATGTTGGGATGTAGTTGAAATTTTCCCTAATAAAGTTTAAAAAAAAAAAAGTCAGTATTACACTATTGCAAACCAAGTGGAAAAATTGCCTTTCTAGTATGGTAGAACTTAGTCTTTAATGTTGAATATTGGAAGACTTCATGAATGGTCCCATAAAAAAAAATAGAATCAAGCCAAAGAAATCAGGCTAAGAGAAATATGGTGCAGAGAAAGAGCAAAAGATTTGGGTATTGGTTCTCAACCCACCCGAGACCGAATGAGTGCTGCAAACATGCATGGGAGCCAAGTTTCAGAATTAAATGCTGGGAAAGATTTGAATCCTTTTCAATCACCTACATGTCAGACCTTATGCCAAATACAGGAGAAGCAAGACAAAGAGAAACACCACACCACCACTGCCACCGCCACCCCCCAGTTCATCGAACAGTCTCGTCTGCCTTTGGACAGCTGTAATCTCCTTAGCACAGGGTTGGGAACTTTAAATGCCTAAAGAGTGCAGTCAGAAACATACATGAGTGAGATGATCGCAAGGTGGGGACTGTGGCAGAGTGGACAGAATGTGTTCTAGTGAGGAAGAGCTGGATGAGGATCCAGAGAAGCTTCTAGAAAGGTTTACTGCAGCAGAAGGAGCTGTTTCTCCCAACAGCAGCTCTTCCCTCACATTACAGTAGACTCACACTACAATAGACTTTTTATCTGGGCACCAGGAAGCCCAAAATAAAGACTGTGTTTTCAGCCTCCTTAGTTGCTGGATGTGGCCATGGATTAAGATTGAGACAGTGGATTATAAAAATAATATGTGCAACTCCCAGGTTATGCCCTTAAAGAGAGAGATCTTATCCCCGCCTTCCATTTCCTCTCCTTTCAGTCCTCTGCTGAGACAGAGAGACCATAGCATGACAGTAAACTCCAGGGGAGGGGAGGTGACAGGGCCGCATCATGACTTTGGAGAGCCCTGGATAACTATGGCTTTATGGGCCCCTTCTTCCGTTAAAAAAAAAAAAAAAAGTATTAAAACT
>NW_023254623.1:0-4803 GCF_002007445.2 Ailuropoda melanoleuca | reverse complement strand
AAAATTCTATGGTTTTTAGTAAATTTGCAGTGTATACCAACAAATCAATTTTAGAACAACTTTATCACCCCAAAAAGAAATCCTGGACCCATGAGTAGCCGCTACCCATTCTTCCCCCAACTCCCAGCCCTCCAACAATTCATCTACTTTTCAGCTCTATGGAATTTCCTATGCTGGAGATTTTACATATATGAAATCACAATATGTGGCCTTCTGCGAAAGGCTTCTTTCACTTCACATAATGTTGTCAAGATGCATTCGTGCTGTAGCCCATGTCAGTTCTGCATACCCTTCCCTCGTTGAACAATATGCAAGTGTATGGGCGTACCACATTTGATTCATCCACTCGTGAGCTGATGGACACTTGGGTTGTTTCCACTTTTTGGCTACAGTGAATAATGCTGCTGCGAACATTCATGTGCAAGCTTTTGTACAGATGTATGTTTTCATTTCTCCTGGGCACATCCCCAGGAGTGGAACTGCTGGGTCTTACGGTGACTCTATGTTTAACTGTTTGAGGAACTGCCAGACTGTTTTCCAAAGCAGCTGTACCATTTACAATCCAGCTGGCAAAATATGAGGGTTCCAATTTCCCGACATCCTTGTCAACATTTGTTATTATCTTGTCTTGTTGCTTATTGCCGTCCTAGTGGGTGTGAATGAGTATCTCATTGTGGCCACTGCATTTATTTTTAAAAGCATTTTCACTTGCATTTTCTCATTTGATCTGCAGAACATCTGTCACCATTCCTTACCCACAGTCAAGGAAGTAAACACTAAGACTGATTCACTGACTTGCTCAAGATAGCTCAGTTAGGGACAGCACGTGAACTAACATGCTTCTAGATTCTGGGACCACTCCTTCTCCTCCACACCCGGCTGTTGGAACCGCAGGAGAGCTACCTGCTACGGAGTAAGGGCAAGAGTGAAGATAGATCATCGGTATGCTGGGAAGGGTGGGGCGGCTGGTGAAGGACACAGTTGTGAGATGCTGTGGTGTTGCTGCCGGCTTTCACAACACAGCAATAGCTAGTAAACCACACTGGCCAGCAACAACTAACGAACAGGAGTCTGATGGGGGAAAAGGCCCAGTTGTAGCTTGGGAGGTCCAGAGGCAAACTAGTCTTAACTTGCAACAAGGTCTATGACGTGGCTTTCACAGCTTATAGTAAACGGCTGCGCAGTCCAGGTTAGTCTCTTTGGGGCATATCTGTTCTTGGACTTATGACATTAAGGAAGAATATTCTAGCTCTGCCCACCCCCCCAGAGGAATAGTAGATGTCAGCCTCCGTTGGTAAGCTGGATTCATTACTTTTCGTGTTCATGAACTGAGAGAAAGAATTTTTGCTTATGCTTACATTTTCTATTCATGAACTATCTCCTTTATGTGCAAAAAAAATCAATATTTTATGAAATAATCTCCTCAGAGGTTAAGCGCTACAGCACCACTCTTCTCTAGTCAAAGACAATCGCATGTTCCTAAAGCCCGGCTGAGCAAGGGAAGAGGCCTTTTAAAAGAGAGCTTCCTTACTTCCCTAGTAAAGTCAACTTCTCATCATTGGACCATGACATTTTACTGGGTTGACAGAGTACAACAGGTTGATTAGCACGCGGTGTATATCTACTGAAACCAAAAAAAAGTTTTTTTCAGGATTTGTCCCAAAGATGTGTTCCGTTCTTAGCGTAAGAACCACAAATAAAATAGGGCGCACTCTCTGCATATGCTGGTGTGGTGAAAACGACTGGAATCCTTTTCATATCTGACACCTGCCAAGGAGATCCCGATCATGCTGACGGCAGCTGCTACTTGTAGCACCTGGCGCTGCTTGTGTTTTCGTTGGGCTTTTTTTTGGTTTTGTTTTTTAATTGGAAGGCAGTATATAACAACATTAAAGAACCTATGTCTACCTTTAATTATTACATTTTGTTTCCAAATCCTTGTCTACGCTTTAATTTATATAGCTGTGATTGGTGTACATCTGCAAGTTTGCATTTTGCTTTATGGATCTGACATAACATCGCAAACACTTTCCCTTTTATATTTTTCTCATAAATATTTCAGTGGCTGCATCACATTCTGTCATAATCTGTTAAACCTTTTCCTGTTTTTGGACACGAAGGTGGCTTCCACAAGACCCATCTCTATGCTGCCTAGAAGAGACTCACTTCGGATGTAAGGACACATGCAGAGTGAAAGGGAAGGGATGGAAAAAGATAGTCCATGTAAACGGAAACCAAAGAGAGCAGGAGTAGCTATCCTTACATCAAACAAAACAGACTCGAAGACAAAGACTGTAATAAAAGACAAAGAAGGGCACTACCTAATGACAAAGGGGTCAATCCAACCAGAGGATATAACATCTGTAAATATTAATGCATCTAACATAGGAGCACCTAAATATGTAAAGCAAATATTAACAGACCTAAAGAGAGACAGTGGCTTCCAGGTTACGTCCTCGTACATAAGGAAGATCATCTGCTCCTTTTTATTATTTCATTAGGACCGGTCGTCATAGAAGAAAGTTTACATTTACTGAACACCTCTTGTATACCACTGACTCGAAGTTACTATTCATTATTTCTCCAACTCTATGAGATAGTGTTTTTGTATTCCCATTTTGCAGATAAGTATCTAACGCTGCTTGGCACAGGCTAAGACCTGAGTACTTGTGAACGGCAAGAAATACTAATGCAGTCTCATTTCCACCATCACTATTGAGGCACTTGTCCCAGGACAGACAGCAGAAAGGGGCTATCTGATGTCACAGTGCCTGCTTTCTCCCACTGCAGCACTCTGCCTTCCCGTGGCAGGGCTAGGTCAAAGGATGGACCATCTTCATTCTCTTGCTGTCTTCCACAATTGTCCTAGTGATTTAGAAATACTCAGTGCTGTTTTGTCTCAGCTTCTCAGATCACAATCAGCCTGAGGTCTTTGCTCCCACGAGCCACTCATTTCTTATCTCAGTGTTTTCAACACATCCCGCTGATGGTCTTTTTCTTTGTATCCCACAGCCATGAGGGCTTCTAGGCCAGGTAGGTCAAGAAGGGGGCCGCGAGCCTGCAGTCTGGCAAGTAGCCTGGAGACCAGGCAGCTCAGGCGTCCTCACCAAAGCAGGGTCTTCTCGCTCTCCAGGGAGGTAGGAGAGAAGGTTGGAAGGAGTACTTATTTCAGAAAGGGAACAGGACCCCACCTGGGGAAGCAGTTGCTGGCACCTAGACATAAGTCCCTTGACTCCTGTTTGCCAGGACTGAAGCTTCGGTTCTAAGAGAGACTTAGGGAGAGAAGGCACCGGCTAGAGGCAAGACAATGGACAGAACCCTCAACCTACTCTCACCTGGCCCTTCCGCTAATCCCAGCAGGCATGGCTTCCCCTTCCCTACGGGGGATGACCAAGCCCCACCTGAGCTGGCAGTGGCCCAGGTGAGTCAAGCCTGAACATGGTGAGAGCTCCCACTGCTGAGCCTCTTCTGACCTTCCTCAGAGGTTTTCCAGTCTGCAGTGGCTTGGGGGACTTGCTTCCATGGGCCAAACAGGACTACCTGCCTGCTACCCACCCCCTCCTCATGGCTCATCACTTCCTCAGTCAGCATCATCATGTAGCATCCAGGGTCCCTTACATACACACGAAAGAGAAGGCTCTGATTCCATGTGACCTACAAAGAGATGGGGAGGGAGACAGGCAAGCTCTCCCTCACTGAGCCCGGACCCACGCCGAGCACCAGGCTGTGCCGTTCCATATTTGTTCTTTATGGTTCATAACGAGACTCAGAGATGGCGAGGAAGTAGTATTCCCACTCACAGAGAAGCGACTCAAGGCTTCAAACTAACTTTCCCAAGGTCACATAGCCAACTACTTGGTGAAGCCAGCTTTCAAAGTCAAATATGTCTAATCACGGAAAACTTGTGTTCTTTTCTTACGGTGCCTTCCATAACTCCCAAATCCCCACTCTTCCTACGTCCTACCTCACACATCAAACTTTTAAAAAAGCAAACCAGGTGTTAATTTTTAAATTGTATTGAAAATTGAGAACGACTGTTTAAAGAAACCTGTCAGTGGATTTATGGACTCTGGTAAAACTGAACTGGAAAAGGCAGACACTTTTACAGCATCTCATCCTCACATGGTCTTAACAACCTGATCCCAGACAGGGAACTCGGTGTGCTCCAGTGCCCGCGACCGGCCACTCGCTTCCTAGGCTGTTTTCTATGTAAAACTTTCCACTCGGGTCTTCCATTGCCAGCAAAATGTAAAATGTGCCCTGTCTTTTTTCAGGTGCAGGAGTGAAGTGGGTGATCTTGAACCATGTACCCTCTCACGAGGCCAACCACAAATGACTTAGGAAAGTCAGAGGGGTGATTCGTACCATTTAGAAGGGATAACTTAAGGCGTTCTCAGCCCAGAATCGTTCCCGTTTTAGGAAAACAAAGAAGGTAACTACTGTGATGGGGGGAGGGTAATATCATGTTTGCCCACGAAAGTACTATCTTAGCACCTTCCCTTGCCTTTGACTGAGTTTACATAAACTCATGAGGTAATACCGGTTGCCACAGGTTGACCAGACGTCCTATGTGCAGTTGCATACACATCTGCTTGACTTAAAAAAAAAATGAACTAGTTGTAAATGCAGTGTGTTTGGAACACATGAAATCTCAAGACATGAAGTCACAGGGGAAAAGCTGATAGGTATAAACACAGATGAGAACCACTGGGCTTACCTCATGGAAGCTACCAAAAAAAAAAACCAAAAACCAGGAGAATTTCTTACCTGAGATTTGCCTGAGATTGAAATGCCTTTTTTTTT
>NW_023254622.1:0-7555 GCF_002007445.2 Ailuropoda melanoleuca | reverse complement strand
TATTTCACTCATTCATTTTAAGAGGCACATATGCACAGTGCAACAAAATACAAAAATATTAATGTTAGGGAGTTAAATTTACATATGCTTATCTTACTCTTAAATATAGCCAACCTATGATCTTCATATTCACATTTCAACCCTCATTTCTGTGATATCTTTATAAAATCTGACATATACACATACTCTGATTCATAGTACATTATATATATGCATAAATACAGATGTCTTTCCTTTAATTACTAAAATAATGTCACGTTATTGTATTTTTAATTTAATAAACTTATTAAACTTTTATTGAACAAATTATAATCTTGGAGATTATTTGATATGAGAATATAGAGATTTAACTTGCTCTATAATGTTCTTTAAATTTTTAGTAGATAATACATATATTCTGTTTAAAACTCAAAAAGTAAATGGCTCACAATTTAAAGTCCAATATCTAAACCTTCTTCAAACTCTGGTTATGTATATATTCAATTACCTACTTGACATTTCCACTTGGATGTCTAAAAAGCCCCTTAAACTCCACCAAATGTATTACCTTACCTCTAAATCTTTTCCTTTTCCAGTGTTCCCCATTTCAACAAACAGTACAAGCATCCATTCAGTTGTTCAAATAGCTCCCAAATCTATTACTTTTTTTCTGTCTCTACCCCAATTTCCCAAGTCCAAGCTACCATCATGGTCATATAAAGAATGATGCTTCAATATACATGTAAGAACATGGTTCTGCAACCCTGCTTAAAATCCCACAATGTTTGCCCATTGCTCTTATGAGAAAATCAGTATTCTTAATCCCCACATTAATGACTGATTCCTTCACCTGTCCAACTTCATCTCATACCGTAACTGAACTGACCTAATCTCTGTTCCAGGCACTCCTGTCTTCTCAAGTCCCTGAATGTATGATGCTCAATTTTTGCCACGAAGCCTTTGAACACAATTTACCATTTCAAATCCCCTTCTGCCAACTCCTCATTAGTTAAATGTACTCCTCTTTTAAATAACGACTCAAATGTCACTTTCACAGGGAAACCTTCCTTGAGCCTCCCAATTCAAATTCGATGTCCCTTTATAGACTCCCGGCACATGTCAGTCATGGCATTTCTCACATAAGATTTCATACTTATATTTAAGAATATTTGATTAATAATGTCTTCTAACAGACTTGTAAACACCATGAAGACAGGTTCAATTCTGATCTTAGTGCTTTTTGTGTCCTTATGCTTATCATAGTGGTTTGTATATGGTAAGCTCACAATCCAGATTGCTAAATAAACAAATCATAAGAGTAATTAAAACAATGAAAATTAAAGTAATGAGATACAACTCTTTATCTATTAAAATTGGCAGAGATTTGTAAGTATGTAATGAACAGGGCATTTTTACATATAGTTTTGGATTGAGCCATAGGTAATTGCCATTTTTTATAGGTTTTTTTTTTAAAGATTTTATTTATTACTTGAGGTGGGGAGCACTGAGGACAGGTAGACTCCCTGCTGAGCAGGAAGCCTGATGTGGGGCTCGATCTCATGACCCTGAGACCATAACCTGACCTGAAGGTTGGTGCTTAACTGACTGAGCCACCCAGGCACCCCACCATTTTTTATAGTTTAAAATGTCAGTATTTTATATGGTTTAGCCTAACAGTTGGATGTATTTTGTCAAATCTTTCAGGAGTTCAATTAGCCAATATATTCAAGGATATTTTTCTTCCTCTCCCCCTTTTCTGTTTTTTTTTTAGAGAGAGGGAGCATGAACAGAAGAGAGCAGGGGAGGGGCTGAGGGAGAGGAATAAAGAAAATACTAAGCAGGACCCCACCACAGGGCTCAATCTCAGGACCCTAAGATCAAGACCTGAGCCAAAATCAAGTGTCAGACCCTTAACCGACTGAGCCACATAGGTGCCCCTCAAGGATCTTTTTCAACCCAAAATTTGAAGAACTGAAAACATTAAAAATCCCCCCCAAAAGAAAATGATCAAATAAATGATGAGGCATCTATGAGGCCAAAATGAAATTTAAAAATCACACGTTTGAATATAACATCAGTCCTCTCAACTCTCCTGGCACACATGTATAAATGTAACATAAGCATAAATATCGATTCTTTAAGTTCATAACCTTTACTTATAGACTACTTCTTGCCAGTCTCCAATGATTTCAGAGTCCCAAGGGAGGTCTGATAACAGTTCATCAGTAGTCCTCTTTAGCACCTTTAATCTCCCCATCCTACACTAGGGAAAAAAAGAAAAGAAAAAGCAATATCATCACATTGGTGTACAGAGCATGAGAGATTCCCTGGAGGAGGAAGCCATGTCCTTCTCCAGATTGTTGTTTGGGGCAAATTGCATCCAAATCTGTGAAACTCAAAAGCTACAAAATTTATCTTCTGCTTGAAATTTTTGTGATGACTATTTGTGTTGAAAGAAAATTTAGAAGAATGATCTTGTCCCTAATCTTTGCTCCATTAATAATTTCCTACTGACCAAAATTCCTTCATCTACTTGCAGCTCTCTGTCCTTGGGGCTGAGCCATAAATGGTGTATCCAGGATGGGGAATTGTCCATACCTCCTCTTCCCCATGCCTCATCACTCTAGGCATAAATCATTTTTATTGAGGCTTGCTCACTGGTACATTAAATAAATGCTGCAAAATAGACAATTGGGGTTTGCAGCCCTACCACTTCATTAGACACGGTCAGAGTCTGAAACCCATTTTAGACTCAGCAGGGCCTCTAACACATGAGGGATTTTCAGACTACGGATTTAACAGTCTGATATAATGCTATATGTGCAACAAGGTTGATTTGCTCTGAGTGGTGAGACTTTGGGGGATTTTATTTTGTTTTGTACTTTTTAAATGATCAACATGCTCTTCTTTTATATGAAAGAAATTATTAATTAAAGTTCTGTAGATAGTGGTAAAGGTCACACAACAATGTGAATGTACATAATACCTGAACTGTACACTTAAAAATAGTTAAAACGGTAAATTTTATATATATTTTACCACAGTACAAATTTTTAAAATATTAATTAAGTAAATATTTTTTAAAGAACCAATAGTGACTGAGATATATGCCAAACAGTTGGGACTCCAGAACAGAACAGCTTAATTATACTTTGTATAGATATTCTTGTGATAGATGTCTTATAGCAACATTTTTAAACACATTTTCTAGGCTGAATTTGAATTTATGAAGAAATCTCTGGCAAGAGAATACTGTTAACATTATAATAGATTATTTTATAGGCTGTGAATTTTTTTCCCAGGAATTGTATAATAATATCTCAGATGTGTGGAATAATAATAAACTCGCCTCCAGGATAGTATTATTTTAAACCAGCATTTAAGATCACAGACTAAATAAAGAATAGGAAGAAATGGGAAAGTCGATTGAGAGAAGTCAAAAATCATTAAATAAGTATATGATTATATCACTAAACAAGAGTGGCTTAGTTTTGTCCTGGCGCTGGTTTATACTGGATAGAGGGACTCAATTGCACACATTTCTTCCCAACTCTGCATTTAGTGGTGTTACTTTGGTAGCTTGAAATCATGGTGTGAGTTTACATCACTAAAATCTGCAAACACTAGAAATCAGAAGTTTTGTTTTCCATTTGATTTTTTTCCCCCAGAGGCTTGGAGTTAAACATTTACCAACACACAAGTCATTATATTTGTAGTCACTCAACAGTATTTTGTGAGTACCTTCTAAGTACTGAACATTGTATAGGTATGCTACAGAGTGAGATAAACAAGGTAGAGATGGCTCATAGCCTAATGAAACCAATTACTATATCTAGCCTGCACCCCTCAGCTGTATTCCAGAATCTTAAATCCAACAACTTATTAGCCTTTACCGTTGAGATGTCTAATGGACATCTCAGACTTTACTGAGATTGAGGTGTCTCTGGACTTTACTGAGTTCCTGATAATCCTCCAGACTTACTCCCCCTGCAGTCTTCTGAGGTCAAAATCTGAATCTCAGGTCACATATTCTTGACTCCTCTCTTCCTTTCATATTCCATATCCAATCGATAAGCAAATCTAACACCTCTATTTTCAGAATATATGTAGACTCTAATCACTTCTTAAGATGTCTACTATAGCCTCCCTAGTCTTAGTCAATCCATTTCTCACCTAATTTGTTTTCCTACTCCTACTCTTGCTCCTTTTTGGTTTGTTCTAATTGAAAACCACCAGAGTAACCCTGTCAATAATGAATCTGATCATTTTCCCTTCAGCAAATCTCCAATAGCCCCCCAGGGTAGAAATCAAAGTTCTTACAGTGGGCTATAAGAATTTGTAGTAACTGGTCCTTTGTTACTTTCTGATCTTATCTCCTGCTACTCACCACTCCCCACTCTGCTTCACCATCATTAGTCTCCTCTGTTTCATCAATATACTAGTCATATTTCCACTTCAGGAACTTACATTCTATGTGAAACATGCTTTCTCCATATAGCCATTTTGCTCATTCCCTGTACTACTTCTGAACCATGACTACTCTACTTAAAATTGCTTTATTCTTTATCACATGTATCATTTTCTGAAATACTATATAATTAGTACATCTTTATTGCTTATTGTTTTTTGTCTATCTGTCCTACAAGGTTATAAGTTCCATAAGGACCAGACTAGACCTGTATTTCAATTAAATAAATGAATAATACAGTTTATGATAACTGTAAGAACACATAGTAGGGGAAAACACATGTATAATGTTAGAACAGAAAAAGAAACTGTAGAAACATTATTAAAGTTCATGGTACAGGGGCGCCTGGGTGGCACAGCGGTTAAGCGTCTGCCTTCAGCTCAGGGCATGATCCCGGCGCTCTGGGATCGAGCCCCACATCAGGCTCTTCTGCTGTGAGCCTGCTTCTTCCTCTCCCACTCCCCCTGCTTGTGTTCCCTCTCTTGCTGACTGTCTCTACCCCTGTCGAATAAATAAATAAAATCTTTTAAAANGCTTTCTCCATAGAGCCATTTTGCTCATTCCCTGTACTACTTCTGAACCATGACTACTCTACTTAAAATTGCTTTATTCTTTATCACATGTATCACTTTCTGAAATACTATATAATTAGTACATCTTTATTGCTTATTGTTTTTTGTCTATCTGTCCTACAAGGTTATAAGTTCCATGAGGACCAGACTAGACCTGTATTTCAATTAAATGAATGAATAATACAGTTCATGATAACTGTAAGAACACATAGTAGGGGAAAACACATGTATAATGTTAGAACAGAAAAAGATAGAAATTGTAGAAGCATTATTAAAGTTCATGGTACAGAGGAATAGAAAATATCTACTAATAAATTGACTATGAGTAGTTAATCATAACTACTATGAGTAGTTAATCATAGTTAATTACTCTGAGTAGTTAATCATCTTAAATACTCTATACAGCCTAATGCATGATTATAGTATCCAGCTGAATTATCTACAAAGAAAAAACTTGGAGATTTTCAAAGCATAAGGAACAATTTTGAAGAAAACAAAACACTCACAAAAATGAGTGCTTATGTTGAATAAGTACTATTAATCACAATTCAGAATACCCAGATGAATAAACCTATTAAGTTTAAAAGATGGCACAGTACCATGTGTATTGATTTTTATACCTTCAAATTGAATGGATATATGTAGGTAGTTTCTTCCAGTAAGCTAACTACATGGCATGAAATAAATTCAAAATTCTTAAACTGCGTTTTGTTTTTATTAGCTTAAAATATTTTATTCCTTAAATCAAAATATTTTCAATATCTCTTCAACAAAGACTTACATAATCCTAATTTCATGTTGAAGGTTATAATATTTCAGAATCAAACAAAATAAGTATAATCCAATATTATTTTTTTAAATAATAGATGAAAATATCTTTCCTATACAAGATATTACTGGCAACTGTCATTCACCAGTCACAGAACCATTGCTGATAGATATCTTTAATGAACAGGAATGAAACAGATCTGCTTAGAAGCATATGAAATGATATNTTAAATCAAAATATTTTCAGTATCTCTTCAACAAAGACTTATATAATCCTAATTTCATGTTGAAGGTTATAATATTTCAGAATCAAACAAAATAAGTATAATCCAATATTATTTTTTTAAATAATAGATGAAAATATCTTTCCTATACAAGATATTACTGGCAACTGTCATTCACCAGTCACAGAACCATTGCTGATAAATATCTTTAATGAACAGGAATGAAACAGATCTGCTTAGAAACATATGAAATGATACCAATTTTATAGCTTTAGCAGCTCACAAACAGAACATATATGCCAAAGATTAAATAAATAAATAAATATTTGTATGAACAGATTGCCAGTTTTATACATGCACTTCTCACTTTGCATAAATTTCATATATATATATATATATATCAGTCCTCTCAAGAACATGGCTAATATTTTACTTACCAAGTCATAATAACTGTAATATGATGGTGAGGTGTGAAGGGGACATGTTCTGGAGCCCTATGATTAGGTCTAGTCATTTAGTGAGGATATGCCTCTGGCCTATGAACTTAAGTGTTTTCTTTTTTTTCCCCTTCCCTCTTAGATGGGACAGGACAGCTAGGGTGAGCTAGGGTGGGATGCTTCCGTACTACTTGGAAGGCGATCTGGGGCTGGATTTGGCTATAACNCTATAACTTTCCCCCAGGACAATTAGACTCTGATAATACCCTGTCTGGTTAGGCTCTGGCTAACTAGTTTCCCCTGAGGGCAGGCTTTACTAAGAACAGTCTTCAGATGTGTTTCAAATGGTTCCTCTTCACCTCTCCTTGCTAGAGTGTGAGGGGGTGTATCTCCAGTAGTTACTATGGTAACATGGTCAAGTTCCTGGAGATAAATCTGGTAACATTGTGATGGCAACCTTATGATTGGGTCTCCCTGAAGTCTTTAACTTTCAGATATGTCCACTCTGAGCTTCCAGGAATTCATATACTACAGCTCAGGTTTTCCTACCCACACACTAGTTCTGACAGAATTTTTGCTTGTGAGCCCCTGCTCAGGTATTTGCCTGTCTGCCCAATCTTGGGGTCAGTGGTTTTCCCTGCATCCTACCCTCTCCCTCAGATCTGAGAAAAGTTGCTGATTTTTTAGTCTGTGCAGCATTTTACTTGTTAGGATGGAGTAGCAACTTCTAAGCTCCCTACATGCAGAACCAGAAACCAGAAGTCCCATGATACTTTCTTTTATAAAAAAAACAAAAACAAAACACTAATTTTTAACATTTCTAATGTTTAAACCGTATGAAATATTAGTTTTACTATTTTTTCATTCCCTTATGCATACGTAACTGAAAGTATGGTTTTTAAATTTATTGACAAACATTTCTAAAGGTCCCAGAAAATTTGTCATTTTTCTCATTGATTATTAAAATAATTTTGTACGGTTTCAACTTGCATGATCATTTTGATGTTCTCATACTACTTTGTGAAGCGAGAACTGATGGCATGTCAAGTATCACAACCTAATTGCCTAAGTTTGGTAATAAATACTTTTGTCTCAGGCATTTACACA